>NC_143572.1:48078888-48385277 GCF_054136105.1 Typopeltis vanoorti | reverse complement strand
CTCTTCTTATGATTGGAATATTTAGGCCTACTTTATAGATTATAGGTTGATGTTGGCTATTTGTAAAATTGTCTAATACTTTCCTACAGATAGGGATGTGGCCACCATTATCGTCCACAGTACTGAAACACAAATCATGGTTATATCCTCTTTCCCATCTAGAGGAGAGAAAGCTCGGTTTATCTTTGGCATCAAAGATCAGATAGAGGGGTTCTGATTTTCCATCCAGTTCACTAGTAAGGTGCCATCATCCTCTTTATATCCCCAGAGGAAGTGATAACTATTAAAATCTCTCAAGATTATGCTTAGATTCATTTTAGAAATCATGGTTTTTACAACTGTGTTATAAATAACTCTTTTAATTTCCCGACGTTTCGATCTTCATATTAAGATGATCATCTGGAGTATATGCAAATATACAAGGACAAGCTGAGTTACATTATACACAGTAAGCTAAAGAAACAATGATTTGATCATTGGTTATTCTACTGGCATGAGCTCTAGTGAAAAAAAAAATAATAATAAAATTAAAAAATTAAAAATTACGAATTAATTAATTATTTAGGAAATGCATCAAAAGCTAAATTCTATTTAAGATAACATGAGAAAAACATTCTTTCTTATAGATAGTCTTCTTTCAGTAACAATGATGTCCTAATTTTAACATTACAATTGTTATTTTAGATTTAGGATTCTGGATTATTTACAGTCCTGTTTATAGTTAACTCTTAGAGAGAAAGGTTCCATGGGTAGAATATGTACCTTTCATATGCTTGGGATTTTTAGACCATCATCATTGTTCAGATTGGGGTGTTTGATAAGAATCTCAGGCTTCATTAAATTTGCATTCATACCATGTTTTGGTGTGATGTAAACTGGTGCTTTTCCAGTCAGTTCTATGTAAAGTGTTCAGGGCATGATCAAAAAGGCCAGCCTCACCGTAATTATTATATTTAATGTGTCGTTTATGTTCCTTTTGTCTGATAGGAATTGTGCATCCTGTTTCCCCTATATATGGTATATTACAGGTGCAATAAATACGATATACTCCAGGGTGGGCCAGCGGAGGGAGGGGTCTTTGTTTGAGTTGAGTAAGCTTTTTAATTTTACAGGAGGTTTAAAGGTGACTTTGAGGTTGTATTTTTGTAGTATTCTATTTATTTTATCTAATGTTCCTTTAATGTAAGGAATGGTTATAGTTTTATTGTAGTCTGGTTTATCTTTGTTTTTTATTGAGGTCTTGTAGAGAATTTTGTTAATAGTGTTTTGGCTGTAACCATTTCTTAGAAAAGTGTTGCTGATAACTTTAAATTCGTCTTTCAGTGCATGTTCATTAGAGCAGATCTTCAAAGCCCTGTTTTAGAGACTATTAATGACACCTGGTTTTTGTGTGGTGGTAGGAGTTTATGTGTATATATTGGCCAGTATGTGTCGGTTTCCGGTAAACAGTGAAGTAGTGAAGTGAAGACTGCCAGAAGGAAGATGTGTGACAAATGTATTTAGAAACAGACGTGTGTTCTGTTTTTCAATCTCAGTTGTGAACTGTGTGCATTTGTGTTGTTTGTTTAGGTGGCTAAAGAAAGTGTCTAGTGGCTATGGGACCAGATTACGAAAACATCGTCAACATATCTAAGCCAGACTTTGGGTTTTAAAGGAGAGGAATCTAAAGCATGTTGCTTAAAATGTTCCATATAAAAGTTAGCAATGGGGGTGGGGGGGATAATGGCGAGCCCATGGCTGTGCCTTCTTTGTGTAGGTAGAAAGCGTTTTGCCATACAAAATAACCAGAACGTAATACATGCACAAAGAGCACCATGATATCTGGAGGGAATTTCTTCTGTAAAAGAAGAATTGTGTCATTGATTGGGACATTCGTAAAGAGGGCAGAGACGTCAAAACTGACTAATGAATCATCTTTTTGTAATGTAATGTCTTTGATTATGTTTATGAAGTGTTGTGTGTTTCTGATATAGGAGGGGGAATGATCTACCAACTCCTTGAGTGTTGCCGCTAATTTCTTGGCTAGGTGATAATTCGAGCTATCTATACCTTTGACTATTGGCCGGAGCAGTATGTTTTGTTTGTGTATCTTTGGTAGACCATAAATTCTTGGGGAATGAGCATAGTGCAGAAGTAGTTTTTTGACTGTATCTTCAGGCCATGTAGTAATTGATTTAAGTAGTTTCTCTGTTTTCTTTTTTATTCTATTGGTTAGGTCGTAGTTAACACATTGGTATGTACTATTGTCCGAGACCTGTAAAATAATTTTTTTTTCTATTATTTTAAAGGTAATAATACCCACATTACCAATTTTGATACCATAGCTCAATAACTGCATTTATCATATATGAATTATATATTTCCTTAAATATTTCCTTTATAATCATAAATTTTCTACATTCCTTCCACATGATATGATTACTGGTTTTGGAGTTAAATCAAGCACATCATAATCCCAACAGCTTGAAAGTATAGTGGTTAGTCTGCATATTAAGCACTAAATATGCACTGGTCCAAACTTAATAGCAATACTTTAATTAGACTTCCCTTTGTTAGTTAGCAAATACTCTCTTTTCCACTGTTCTGTCAAGCATATCTACATGAGTCACCCATGATTTATTGAGAAAATAGATGAATTCTCCATGTAGGTGACTTAGAAATAGGTATTGTGTGAATATAGTGATGAATATTTTCTGTCTTATTTCAGCTTTCCTTAAAAAGTAATGAAAAGTTACACAAAGATAACTAGATCACATGTGGGAAAAAAATTTCTTGTCCATCTTCAGTCTTCAAAATCACACACATTCTCCTCAATAATTAATAAAAAAAAATAATTTTGCAGCTGAGTTTCTTTCAGTGATTACTTTTAAATGAATATTCTCCATGTAGGTGACTTAAAATTAGATAATGATGAAAGGTTACACAAAGAGAAATAATTATGTGAGAAAAAAGGTTTTTTTTTCTCACAGAATTATTTCTCTAATGTAATGTCTTTGATTATGTTTATGAAGTGTTGTGTGTTTCTGATATAGGAGGGGGAATGATCTACCAACTCCTTGAGTGTTGCCGAAGATGTACAAGAACAAAATTTCTTGTACATCTTCTTGTACATCTTGTACACGTGTGCTCCTCAATAATAACGCAGCCCAGTTTCTTATGGTCACTACTTTTTGTTTCAAATGCATATTATTTGACCCTTTTCATCATCTTTGCTAAAATTTATTCCCCCCCCCCCCCATACATGCATTTACTAAGGCAAGTGATCTGAAGTCTTAGCTTCTTTATACAAGTTGCCCCAGTTCTGAAAATAGTTCAGGTGCAAACTTGTTTGCTTACACTTGGATAAAAGGATTAAACCAAGTATATAATTTCTTGGTATTATCTTTAATTTATAATGCCTGCATGCATGTGTTTTTGCCTTTCACACTCTTAGCCAGTCACTCTGAATTTTTGATCTTTAAATGTAGATTTTTTTCCCACACTATGTCAAAACCATTATGATGAACACATTTCCTTATCGAAAAAAACTGCTGAAAGTTTCTGAAGTTTCATGGCATTATTTCTAGTCTAATCGAAATGCAGTTTTTAAAATAATGTACTTTATTTATTTTAATCGGTTATTTATCATTAGTCTTAATTAGGAGCACTGAAAAGTATAAATCTTGAGAAGCTATGCAAAGTCATTAGAACACTCAAATATATGTAAAAAGATATGTTTGGCATCTGTCAGAGAAGTCTTTAATTTGATTTAGAGAATGCAATTTAATATGCAGATTCCCCCCCCCCCCCCCCAATATAGGAGGACATGGATAACGATTTTAGTGTCCTGTCCTGCTGATTGTTCAGATAATAATTGAAAAATGTCTGCATGTTTCAACTCATTATCACTTGTTCAAGAAAGAGATCCAAGTTTTTAAATATACTTTTAACAGGCAGGACCAAATTGATTGGTTTTAAGTAAGAGCAGCAGATGTTTATCCTCACAGTTTTTCCTTGTAGTTCTGATTTTTTGAAAGTTAACAAAATAACTTGCATCAGATTTTTCCACATGCTGATGTGGAAAAATCAACCGTATATTATTCTTCAGAGTTACAGAATAGGAAGAGATTTTTTTTTTTTTGTTTGTTTTTCTTAATTCTTTTCACTGAAAAAATTTTTTGAAATATGTTAAACTGACAAAATCGATAGTTTGTTTATGTCCTTATAATTGAATTTAAATAAAATGTACTAAAAATACAAATCTGCTTATTTAAAATTCTTTATCTTGTAATTTCTCTCCTAGACTTTTGTTTTGTGACTTTCATTTTTAGATATTTGTAAGTAGATGATTTTTTGTTGCCCCATTATTGGAAACCTAAAGAATGACGTTATTAAAAAAGAAAATCTTTTCTCAAACAAACAAAACAAAAAAAAATCTTTGAATCATGAAGAATGTTGTGAATTGAGGATCAGTTATCATCTTTTATAAAATTTAGTGCCTACTGCTTTTTTGAGTTGCTTATGTATAATTGGAGTTGTTAATGTCATCATTAATGTTATTCAAATTGTTATAGATTTTTAAAAAATTGACTTCTTTTTCAGGGTAATTGAGTGCAATGATCTCACAATAATTAATGGGGCTTGTGATCCATATGCCTTGGTCACACTGTGGCATCCAAATAGAACAGAAATCATGAAAAAAACAAGAGTTCGGAAGAAAACTATCTGTCCTCAGTTTGATGAAGTCTTCTTTTTTGATGTAAGTCTATTAAAATTTTTTATTGATAATTTGTAACACCTGATATCGTATTCTAATACATAGGATTTAAAACTGAAATCACAACTGTGTGTGTGCATGTGCATATTATTGTTATTGCTAAATTTTATTTCTATGAAGCTAGAAATAAAATTTTGTTAACTTAGAGAATTGATACTGTGCTTCTTTTGCATCATCAAATTCATACTTTGATTAGTAGAACAATCAGATCAATAAATGAAGAGCAATTGTAAGGTTCATTTTATTTGTCTGTAATTACTAACAAACTTGACTTTCTTCGAGAAAATAAATAATTTATTTAACTTACTAATAATTTGCTGGATTTCTGACTAACATTTTCAGAGCACAAATTACAATTCTTGGTAAGCACATGTCACTCAAACAGACTGTAGTAGAAACAATTTAAATTGTAACTATATGGAACTAATATTCCAACAAGTTGACCTCCAGGACCCAGATGAAAGCAAAGTTAATTCAGAAAAGTCAGGCTAAATCTATTGCTGTTATTTGTATTTTTAAATAAAAATAGTCCAGAATGGGATTGCTTAAGGGTCAAGGCTAGATAACTGAGAGAAGACCTCCACATAATCTTTAAGAATTGTAGAGAAATGACAAGGGATTCTGACCTACTGTCCAGTTCTCACCTTCACATGGTATGCTTCATTAGTAAGTATTCACTGGATACTGAACAAATGAGGATGGATTGGCAATTTGGTACTTAGCCAACCAACCAGCTGTGTTGGCTTAAACCAAAAAAAAAAATATGATGGTACAACACAGGGAAATATCATGCTAGCTAGGATAGGAAATGTGCAAGACCATCGCAGTCAAACAGATGCCTCACAGAACCTTGCATATCCACTTCACCAACATCCATGACCTAAACTCCTACCTTAATAGTGTCCACTACCATCTTCGGTCTACCAAGCCTACCTGCTCTTTCTGGTAGAAACTGAAATCCCCCCCCCCACGCACTATTCATCTCGACCTTTCAAACTACACACTCTTTAACTCCTTTCGACCCAATCTGTGCATCATACATCTGCTCTGACATACCTTGCCAGAGAGTATCCACCTTAGAATTACCCAACTTTGACCTTCTTTGGTTGAAAATACCCCTTCCCCACTCTCAACTCTTTAATTTCCTCTCCTTTAAAATAGATTTACTCCAGTCCCGCTTTTCCCAACATCAAAATCCTAGGAGATTTGGATATTTAGGAGATTAAAATCTCTTAGTAGATTTTAATATCCACAACACCAACTGGTTTCCTCCTCCAGCTGTATAGATCTTGCAGACAGAAACATTTGCCATCACCGACGACCTCACACATTCAGATGTCAGACGACGAACTTGTTCAGATGTCACCCAGAATACCTAAACCACTCCTTCAAACACCCTAGATCTCTTCCTTACCAATGACCCTTCCAAATACACAGTGAATATAATGTAGTGTGACCCCCTAGGTAATTCTGACCACAATCTAGTTCTCATCTCCTCCCCCATGCAACAATGCTTGCACAGCCACTCCCATACAAGAGTAGTTTGGCATTATAACAGTGCCAAGTGGGACAGCCTCCATGTCTTCTATGCCTCATTCCCATGATTGGACTATTGCTTCTGGCCTTCCAACCAAAACACATGCACTGAACTTATCACCAAAGTAATCCTCACCACCATGGAAACATACATTCCCCACCCTACTTTGAACTGCCATTCCCTAACTAAACTCTAGTTCTCCAAAAGATTCACCAAGTCTGTACAAATAAAAAAACTGAACATATAACTGGCTGAAATCAAGAACTCCATCCTCCTGTAGAGCTTATACTCAAACCTGAAATAGATGCAAAAAACAATGTTTCCAAAACAGAGTTCAAAAGAGCAAAAAAGCATGAAACTAGCAGCCTGTCCAAACGCCAGCCAAGCTTTTTGGTCTCTCACCAAAGCAATTGGTCGTAATTTCTGCCCTACGTTATTCCCACCCCTATCATACTCAGATGGCTCTATTGCATTGTCATCCACAGAAAAGGCCAATTTTCTGGCTTCATACTTTGCTTCCAATGCATGTATAACTCAAAATGGTAAATGCCCCCAACCATTCCAGATGCCCAACATATAATTCCCCTCTATATCCTTTTTGCCAGAAAGAGATCAATAAAATGCTGTCCAAATTAGACACAAAAAAAAATCTCCTGGCCCTGATGACATTCCTCCAGTTGTCATGAAAGTTTGTGCACCAGAACTGATTCCTATGTCGCCTATATGTACTCTCTTACTCCACTGGTATCGATCCCACAATCTGGAAATTGGCCTATATTCAACCCATTCCCAAGAAGGGCGACACTCCAGCTCCAAACCTATCTCACTTGCCTCAGTCCTGTCTAAAGTAATGGGAAAAAATCATCAATTCCCAACTCCTACACTATCTTGAAGGTACCCACCTAGTAAACGACAGCCAGTATTGATTCCATTGCTGCTGATCAACAGGAGATCTGCTCACATGTGTCGCCCATCTCTGGACAAATGCCATGGAGAAGTTTGATGAATCTCAAGTGGTTGCACTTGATATCTCCGATGCATTTGACCGAGTCTGGCACAAAGGCTTACTAAGCAAACTACCATTGTTTGGTCAATCTCAGGACTTCTGTAGTTGGATTGCCTGCTTTCTGTGTGGATGCACATTGTGTGGTGGAGGATGGTTCCTTATACTCTCACTATTCAGCTAATGCCAGGGTTCCACAAGGTTCTGTCATCTCACCAACCCTCTTCCTGCTACATATGAATGACCTACTTCAGTTGATCTCCAATCCAATACACAGTTTTGCAGGTGACAGCACATTGCACTCCTCCCTTTACTTGATAAACCTTACTTTACACAACTCACCTCAACCTATAGAACATCAACTACCACCACTGCCCTCAATTTTGATCTCCAAGCCATCCTCCAATGGGACTCAATAACCTCGTCAATTTCAATGCTAATAAACCCCAGTTCTGTCTTATTTCCCATAAAAAAAAAAAAGAACCATTTTCTCCCAATATTATCTTTGACAATACCCAAATTTCCAGACAATTTGAGATTTCTCTTCTTGGAATTACCCTCACATCAGGCCTCTCCTGGCATAAACACATCACAAGATTGCATCCTCAGCTTCAAGAAAACAAGCACACTAGAATTTCTCTTTCACTTCATCCCCTGAACAGCTGTTAACCTTATACAAATCTGCCCAGCTATTGAAATTGAAAAGGCTTGACTGTAAAAAATACAGAGGGAAGCAATTAATGACCCATCTCTTGCCAACTCACTCCCCTCACTTTGCATAGACGTTTGGTTTTCGCAATATGTGTGTTCTACAAATATTTTCATGGGAAATGTTCATCTGAACTTGCATCAATAATTCCCCCACTTAGTACTAAGCTCATTGGAACAAGTGCAGCTGCTGTTGCTGCTCATCATCCCTTCACAGTGCACCTTGAAACTCATAGAACAAGTTTTTTTTCCTCCTCCTTCATTCCTGCAACTGCTGTATTGTGGAACAGTCTTTCTCCTGTTGTGTTTTCCAAGAAATACAATATGTACAGTCCTTTAAATCACCGGAAAAGGAGGAAAATGTAAATAAGTTCCTCCTTTTCTGACTACCCATAAACGGTACTAATTTACTATAGGTTGATCAACTAACCTCTCGTGTATGGGCTCGACATAAAAAAACCACACACATAGCTTGGACATCGCCTAATTAAACAAGCCCCCTCCCCCTCTCACTGTTTTCATCAGTGAGCCACCAGAACAATAAAAGTCAGTTGCTGGAACAAACAGTATTAGCATAATTCAAGATAGATGCCATCAACATAAGTATCAACAGAGAAGAAGTCAACTGGCAGATGAACTGGAGAAGTACCACATACACAATTGATGCCACTGAGACAAAGAAGGTGAAAACAAGTGAGATTCTGTTAATAATAAATATAGGATGTTATATTCTAGCAATAGTTATCAGGGAAAGGAAAGCATAGCAGTAGCATTTAACACAAAATGTAAAGATAAACTTCTTAATTGGCAAGCAATGTCAAGTACAATTATGTAGCATTTAAATGGGAATTGGACAATGATTCTACAGATGGCTCTCCCAAGGAAGAAATCGAAGAATTTTCAATGCAGTAGAGAAAACAGCTGATGTAAAGTAAACAGAAAAGCTTGCCCTTCTTGTTGATCTGATTGGATCCCACTCATATAGAAATGTTTTTAGAAAATTTAGAGAAAAGGGCTAAGCTGCTAATAATTGTAAATGTATGGTAGAGTACACCCGGGCACCATCTGATGAGTGAGATATTTGCCTAATGAGTGAGCTAGCACAAAATTTTAAAAGCCATGTACATATATATATATATATATATATATATATATATTCTTTTTTTTCCCAAAAAAATATTGAGTCACTTATTTTTCTGAACTGTTATTAAAGACATGCCTAAGACAAATAGTGTGCTTTCTATATTATTTTGCTGAACAGATATATTTAACTTCAAACTAAATTATATCACAACCAATTGGCTGTTACGTGCTTTTTTTAATAAGGGAACTTATGACTACAACAGTTCTCAAATTAGTGATCTTAATTATATTACTTTAATTAGTTTCCAGCAAAAGGCCAGAATCATGATAGGGATGTTCTTAGGACTTTGGAAGAAGATATTGGAACTGCTGAAATCAGGTAATTAATTTACTTATCTTACTAAGGAGAAAGAGTTGATTATAAACTATATAAGTTAAAAGTATTTTTTTATACAAAGAACGCAGAATAATATTAAAAATCAAATTAATGTGCAGTTATGTAAAGGCAATTTTTTTTTTTTTTTTTTAAATAATGAAACCTGTGGTGCAATCATAATTAAAAGAAACACATGTATTAACCACAGTGAAAATTATTTAATTGTAAATATTTCATCCTAAGCATCTTAGGACATCATCAGTACAGTAGTTTTAAACAATAATAGGAATAACATACAGTTAGGGCGCATGATTACAATAGAATCTCATTAAACATGCGTAAAGTGTTAAAAAAAATTTTTTTTTTTTAAATTAATTATTTAACACAATTTTGTATGACAATTTCCCATACTTTAGAAATAGTAAGAACGTCGATGCGGTTTAAGTTTGATCTGTGTAGTAGGGCTCCAGAACTTTCTTTATATAAACGTTCATGTTTATATAAAGATCTATGTAAAAGTTTAGACTTTTCCCAATGGATCCTATGGTTAGGATTTTCAATTCCGCGTTGAGAGAGGCCAGATTTTTGCGGTTTAAAGAGACGAATGTGGTCTTGATGTTCCGAGATGCATTTCTGAATGGACCTACCTGTCTGTCCAAAGTAAGACAATTTGCATGAGCATGGAATTTCATAAACGCCAGGCAACATCAAAGGTGAGAGTTTGTCCTTAGGAGAAGGTAAACAAGTTGTAAATTTGGTTGAGTTTGTAAGAAGTGGCAAAATTGTATTTCTTCATAATTTTAGAAAGACGTTCGGAGATGCCTTTGGCATAAAGTATGGGAATACTATGGACTTCTTCCTGTCTGGTTTGATGTGTGGAGAAGTGACTGATGATTTTTTGAGTTGTTTTCAGATTATATCCATTTAGGATGGCTGTATTTTTGATTACTTCTAATTCCTGGTTTAAAGATTCTTCAGAGAATTAACCTTCTTCATCATCACATCAACTTTACGTTAGAAAAAGAATCTCCACAGGGTATCTCCTTTTTGGATTTACGCATCCAAAGAAAAGAAGACGGTTCCATCGCCACGTCTGTCTTTCGCAAGCCTACATTCACAATTCTTCCGCTCATCATCCATCTCAGAAATCTGGCATTATTAAATCACTAATTTCAAGCGCACACAAATTCTGCTCCTCTGAAGAATCTTTAAACCAGGAATTAGAAGTAATCAAAAATACAGCCATCCTAAATGGATATAATCCGAAAACAACTCAAAAAATCATCAGTCACTTTTCCACACATCAAACCAGACAGAAAGAAGTCCATAGGATTCCCATACCTTACATCAAAGGCATCTCCGAACGTCTTTCTAAAATAATGAAGAAATACAATTTTGCCACTTCTTACAAACATATCAACCAAATTTACAACTTGTTACCTTCTCCTAAGGATAAACTCTCACCTTTGATGTTGCCTGGCGTTTATGAAATTCCATGCTCATGCAAATTGTCTTACTTTGGACAGACAGGTAGGTCTGTTCAGAAACGCATCTTGGAACATCAAGACCACATTCGTCTCTTTAAACCGCAAATTTAGGATCCATTGGGAAAAGTCTAAACTTTTACATAGATCTTTATATAAACATGAACGTTTATATAAAGAAAGTTCTGGAGCCCTACTACACAGACCAAACTTAAACCACAACAACGTTCTTACTATTCCTAAAGTATGGGAAATTGTCATACAAAATTGTGTTAAATAATTAATTTAAAAAAAAAAATTTTTTTAACACGTTACACACGTTTAATGAGATTCTATTGTAATCATGTGCCCTAACTGTATGTTATTCCTATTATTGTTTTAAACTACTGTACTGATGATCTCCTAAGATACTTAGGATAAAATATTTATAATTAAATAATTTTCACTGTGGTTAATAGGTGTGTTTCTTTTAAAGGCAAAGTTAATGTATGTATTGCAAGCTTCTGAATTTCAAAGTAGTTAGAATAAAATTTTATTCTTATCTCACAGTAGTTTAGTTCATACTAGAAAATTATTTATTATCTGGTATTTAATTTCACTATTTTAATTTTCTTCCTATTTTATTTAATTTAATTAACATCCAATTCAATGGCTGCAATGCCAAAAAATTTAATGAAATACTTAATCCCCCCCCTCTCACATACTGATTACAATAATGCTGTTACTGTTCTCTCTATCTGGGACAAATCAGAAAAAACAGCTGTAAAGAAATATATTTGGATTTCTTTCAAGTTACATGTGAAGTTGGCTGCCATTATCTGCTCTTTTCCATTACAATAGATTCAAACATGAGACTTTTTTGAATTGGCAGCAGATTTGATTAAAAAAAAAAAACTAAATAAATATGGTTGTGTGAAACTTCCCGAGATTTAGTATATAGTCATTCTTAGACCTCCCGGGAACCAATTCTACATGTATAGAGAGCACAACTCTTGAGACCTTTAGGCTTTTGATCTAATATCTTCTGCACATATTTTGTATAATTAATGTGGGTTTTTTTTTTTTTTTTTTCAATTTTTATATTATCCCTGATGATGTTTTTTCTGTCACATAGATGAAATATTGGAGCCATTAAACTTCTGTTTAATTCATTCCTTGCACCCTGTTCATCTCATCAACATAATATAAACTTCATGGTATGAACTTGGCCAAGATCAAGGGCTGTGCTCTACCTGCATTGGCTTCTTCATTTAGATAGTTATTTGGAATTATAGATAAGTAACTAACTACAGCCATCAGTTTAGTGTATTAAGTTTGTTTGTGTAGGCTAGTATGCATATATATCAGAAAGGGTGAGGGTTTCCAGGAGAGAAAAACCCTTTTAATTCCATATAATACCAGCTATAGTATTAATCAGTTCAGAAATACCGTATTTGCTGGTGTATGAGATGCACCTCCCTTTTTTGTACACATTTTTTAGGAAAAAAACTTTATCATGGAATATTATAATGAATTTACAGTATTTCAAATATAAAGTAATAAGTAGGTCTACTTTCAACTAGAGTCAACTTTCCTAGACTAAATTTTATCTATCCATAACTTCATTCCTCCTCCATCCTTCCAGCCTTTTGTGTGAACATGTACAAACACTCCTTTAAGCAGTTTTTCTTTATGTAGTGTCTTCCTTTTAAAAATCAATAGTGGCAGCAATTTTGTCCCATCAGCACAGCAGGATAAAACAACCGTGTAGTGAGTTTTTTTGTGCCTTGAAGTTTTAACAGTAACACTTTTGGTGCCCTTGGAATCTACAGTTTTGTTTGAGGGCACATCAAAAGTCAGCAGAACCTTGTCCATGTTTCCTATTTGTGCAAGTTCAAAATTTTCTCGTTTCCTTGCGGTAATGACAAATCGATGAAATTCAATAATTTTTTCTTCGTATTCAGCTGGCATCTTTTGTGATATTTTTGTTTTAGTCCGCATACATAACTGGTTTCTCTTCATGAATCTTGAACACCATGATGTTGATCCAGTAAAGTTGGCGATCCCTCTGTTAGTGGCTATCGCTTTCGCTTGATGAATAATCATTTTTGTAGACACTGATAGTCCTGCTTTTCTGTGCTCTAAAATCCAAGTATTCAGTTCTACCTCAAGTTCTTGCCATTTTGTAATTCCACTTCGTAGGTTATATTTACTGTGAGTTGCTTTTTTTAGATCCTCTTCCTGATTCTGCCAAGTTCTTATCATTTTTCTCAGTTGGGGATGGCTCGAAATGCCACTCTGCAGCCCTGTTTCCATGTTCTTTAACATACACAATCACACGTAGCTTATATGCAATATTGTAGCAATGCCGACATTTTTCAGCCATAATTTGCCAAGAAATTTAGAGAAAATGTAACAGCAGAAAGTTATCACAATTCACAATAACCACGACAACAATTGGAAAGTTTAAATGAACAGGAACACAGCTGTGATCGTCGATGACAGCACATGTGCATCCACTGAACTCTACGTAACTGGAATGCTCTCACACACCGCAAGGAAGCAAGAAAGAAATCGCGTAACTCGGAAGAGAGAAAATTTCCAGAAATGAAAGTAATAAAAAACTGAGTATTGGCGTATAAGACGCACCCTGTTTTTCAGACCTATTTTCAAAGAAAAAAAGTGCGTCTTATACGCTGGCAAATACGATACTTAAATGTTCTTTGGATCATAGATGGAGGTCAAACCATGGTATTCCTGTTGAAAGGCTCTCTAAACCAGTCACTACTGACTGGTTTAGACAGCATTTGTAACATCATTTAGTCTTTTCATTGTTAAGCTATATTTGGTCACTCAATTAGATAATTTAAACTGAAATATATATTGATTTTTAATTGACCAGTGATTTATAAACATACAACGCCAAACAAGTTTCACCATTATAGCTGTTTGGCTTCTTTAGGGCTTCTAGCAGTAACAGTAAACTCAAAGTGGCTAGTACAGAGAAATCGGAGTAACACTATCATATAAATTAAAACTTGAAACATAACGTAACATTACATGCATGGAGTGTGTTGTATCAGTCACTGTTGTGTGAGCATGCTCTGTAGTTTTGAGCAAAATAAAATTCTCACAAACTGATGCGATCTTATTAAGGTTTTCCATATATAAGCTATTATCATTCCCTGGTTTCTGTTAAGATTTTCTCCAGAACAGGGACTACTACGGCTTCCTTGAAGTTTCTACAATGGAAGTCTTCTTCTAGATAAGGCATGGAGCTCCTATTCCAATCAGTGGTGTGGTTTGTAATCATGAAATGATGAGATAGTCCTGAATTGTCTGTTCTGTTGTTATTAACATCTCCTACATGTTCTTTTTTTCAGATTTCCAGGCTTCTCGACGTCTGCCCTATATAGTTTAGACCTCAAAAGTATAGGATGTTGTACACTCCAGCATGTACAACATCCCATGCTGTACACTTCAGCGTGTTTGAAGAAAGCATTAATGTCCTTTAATGATCTTAAAAAAAAAGTGGACAGTCTTGACAGGTTTGAATGCAACTCTGATGTTGAAAGGTCTCAGAAGTTTTGCGATCTTTTTCAACATTGTACCTGCATATGTAATAACTATGGACGATTTGTATCGAGTGATGGTAGATTGTTGTTGTGTGTGTGTGGGGGGGGGTTGTTATGAAGAATTCTGTTTGATTAAATTCCTTGGATAGCCATTGTTTATTAATGTTCTCTGATATATGAGTAAGTTCATTATACAGTTCTTTTTCTTCTGAGATGATGTTGGCAGCTCTATTTTTGAGCATATGTATTATGTTGAGCTTCTGGAAATATGGTGAGTTGATTTTGAAATGAAGGTAGCGTCCAGTATATATGTTGGTTTGTTTGCAGTAGACTGTTAACTTAATTTGTCCATCTGCTAGTTTCTTGATTAGGGTATCCGGAAATGGTAGTTGATTATCTTTTTCCAGTTCCAAAGTGAATTGTATTTTTTGATGGAAAGAATTAATTTTTGTTAAAGTCCAAAAGAGCTGTTTTTGCACCCCTCCAAATTATGAAGACATCATCTACATACCTCCACCACACTAAAGACTTTGAGTCTAATTTTGAAAGGATGTCTGTTTCTAGCTTTTCCATGAACAGATCTGCACAGGGCTGTGAAAGGGGGACTGTCCATAGCTAAATGGAATGACATGATATACAAACAACTAAATGGCTATATAGGGCAGACATCGAGAAGTCTCGAAATCCAAAAAAGAAAAAGAACATGTAAGAGATGTTAATAACAACAGAACAGACAATTCAGGACTAGCTCATCATTTCATGATTACATACTACACCATTGATTGGAATAGGAGCTCCATGCTTTATCTAGAAGAAGACTTCTGTTGTAGAAATTTCAAGGAAGCCATAATAGTCCTCCATTCTGGAGAAAATCTTAACAGAAACCAGGGAATGATAATAGCTGACATACGGAAAACCTTAATAAGATCGCTCAGTTTGCCAGAATTTCATTTCGCTCAAAACTACAGTGTGCTCACACAAGTGACTAATACAACACGCTCCGTGCATGTAATGTTACGTTCTGTTTCAATTTTTTTCATTTAATTTATTTTTTAATTAAAATTTATTTTTAATTTAATTAATGCTACTTTGAGTTTACTCTTACCGTTAAAAACCCTGAAGCAGCCAAACAGCTTCATTGGCAAAACTTGTTGGCGTTGTATGTTTATAAATCACTGGTCAATTAAAAATCAATATATATTTCAGTTTAAATTATCATTTAGTCTTCTTCTATAGAGCAGAGTCTTCTGTTGAATGCAGAGCCAGAGGGTCCTGGCTCTGCATTCAACAGAATAAATAAACTGATCTGCAAAAACGTTCAGTTAACAGGCATATTATTATTATTACGTGACATCTCCATGGAGTCCACAGACTCATCGAGGTAGGGCACCTGCTCTACAGCTCTGTCCACCAACAACTAACTGCAACTACACAAACGCCATCTACTCTCTACCACCACCACCACTAGTTTTTCCACAGACAATCACAAACATCCACAGCGGAATTCGAACCTGTAGCCTTTTGGCTGGAGAACAGATACTCCAACCAGGCCAGCATTATATATTGGCATCATGGTCTTAGTTATCTTGGTCGCAATATAATCAGTACTAGTTCATGTATAATTACAAATATTGCGATCCATTAATATGGCATTGTTCACATTTTATTATCAATAATGCTATATTATTGCCATATACAGGGTGTTCGGGATAAATTTGACAGTTTCGTAAGGAAAAAGAAAATATTCTTTGTATCTATTAAATTTAATGAATTGACAAAAAAACATTACAGGCAGAGTTAATTACAATACTATCAACAAGATTTACTCAAAATAACCACCATTAGCATCGATCACAGCTTCAATTCTGCTTCGGAACCTCGAACAAGCTGATGCTACAGTCTCCCTGGGAAGGGCCGCAAAAACTGTTTTAATTTTATCCATTAACTGGGCTTTTGTATTACTGGAAGTGCGATTGGTGTCTTTTTCAACTGCGCCCCATACAAAATAATCCATGGGGTTAAGGTCTGGGGAGTTTGGAGGCCAAACATTTGGACTGGTGAAGTCGTAGAAATTTTCAGACAACCATTTTTGACTTTTCCCAGAGGTGTGGCAAGGGGCCGAATCCTGCTGCCATACATACGGCCTACCATTGGCTACCCTTGTTATCCAGGGCTTAACTACAGTTAGCAACTCCACGAACAAAGCCCGAATTCCAATGCCAGGGTTCTTCAACAACTGTTCCTGCAGATTTGCGAGGAATTCTGCTGTACGAACGCAATCAGATCGTCTGCTAGGGATCTTTCTTCTTGCTACATCCTCGTAGTCACCATTGCAAGTCTCTAGTTCATGCCTGATTGTTTTTACTGTATTCAGGGAGCATTGGGCAGCAGTCGTAATATCCTTATTTTGATGGCGGGCACGAATCATCATGATACAAGTTATTCTCTTCCATGATTCAGGTGGGTTCCAGCTATCCATCCTTTCTGACATCTTGTATATGAATGAAGAAGGGTCCAAACTTTTAAATGAAGAGAAGTGTGTGTTAATACATGTAACTTACGGAAAAATATAATTAATTATAAATATGTCAAATTTATCCCGAACACCCTGTAACTTAAACATTCATTTATGAATAAAATTAAAAAATACAAGTTTTTTGGTAGGAATGTAATAGTATCCTGAGCTGATGTTATTTGTATAACAAAATAAGTAAATATTGTACTGTATGCTTCTGTAGTGTTATAATAAAATTATTATATGATGAAATAAAATTAACCGCAGTCAAAATAATAAGACATTGCATATTTGTTGACGAGTAGTTCAGCCTAACACTACACTTAATTGTCAAAATGATTACTCCTTTAAAAATCACAACATAATTTTCTGTATGAATATCCAAGGATTAAAGTTTTATATGTTCCAGGATTTGGTGTTACACATTTGTATAATGTGTAAAATTTATTGACATAAATCCTTTGGATTTATGTCAATGCACCCTGTTAGTATGTATCCGTTGATTACTGAACAAAACAGAATGGATTGGCAGTTTGGAACTTAGCAGACCAAGGCTTAACCACACAAATGCATATGATGGTACAACATGATGAGATTACATACTGTCTGGGCTTCGCTTGGTTAAGTTAAACAAGACCCCCCCCTCTGTTTTCATCAGAGAACCAGGATGAACAGTAAAAAGTCGACTGCTGGAACAAGCTCCAACTAACATCTAGAAGAAGAAGAAGAAGAGAAGAATAAACCTATATCAGAAGAAAGATAGGAATCGTCAATGTAAGGAGGAATATTAATGGAAAAGAAATCGAACTTGCAGAAAATTGGAAAGGCGTCACTGAGACAAAGAAGACAAAAACAGGTGAGATCTTACTAAAAATAAGTAGAATAGGATGTTATTTTCAGGCAATAATGATCAAGGAAAGGAAGGAATAGTGATAGCATTCAGCACTAAACTTGAAGATAAACTTCTTGATTGGAAGGCACTTTCAAGTAGTTATCTGGACACCCTTCAAAATGGGGAAATGAACAATGAAACTTATTTGTTCTTATGGTCCCAGAAGGTTCTTTTAAAGAAGAAGAAATGGAGGAATTTTTTGTGTCATTAGAGCTGGAAGCTGACATAAATGAAAAAGTGGTCCTTGTTGGAGATCTGAACAGCAGAGTAGGAAACGAATCCCACCAGGCATATAAAAACATTTTGGGAAAATTTAGAGAATAGACAAAGCTAATAATAATAATGGTAAGTATTTACTGGACTTCTGCTCAGGACTTGGACTAGTCATTACTAACACTATGTTTCAACATAAAGATGTGCACAAGTTCATATGGAGAGCAGACACAAGAAATAAGAAGCTTCATTCGTTACATGATTGTCGATAGTGATATCATCATGATGGTTCAGGATACAAGAGTGTACAGAGGATTTGAAATTGGACTGTTACTTAATTCTAATCTAATCAGGATTAAAATGGATATCGCATTAAAAAGAACAGTATGTAAGAAAGTTTTAAAAAGAATTAAAGTTCAGCAGCTTTTACAAGTAAATTATAAACTCAAATTTAGAAACATTATTGAAGAAAAAAATGAAACAAATTGAAAACAAGAACCAAATTTTAGAGTCTCAGTGGCAAACTCTGAAGAAGACATTGATTCAGCTAGAGAGGTATGTGGTGAAGTTTTGCAAGGATAGAAAAATAAGAACACCATGGTGGATACAAGAAGTTAAAGAATCAGCCCTGGAAAAGAAGAAAACAAAAGCTCCTATCAAATAAGTCGGCAGATGCCCTAAAAGAATACAGAGAAAAATGTAAGAGAGCTAAACTATGTGTAAAATTAGCTAAACGAAAAAGTCATGTGAAGACATTGGTAAGAGTATGGGAAATCAGGAAGATGGTAAAATGTTCTGGAGACTATTGAAGAAGCTTAGAAATGGAGCAAAGAGTACTGTAAAAGAAATCAAATGATAAAGGTGGCATGTAAAGTACATCTAAGATAAGGATATCCTAGATGTCTAGAGTAATTACTTTGAAAGACTGTTAAACAAACAACGCAAGACAGAACTATACTAGAAAATGCAAAGAGGAGTACATATCAATACTTGAGGTAGATAAAAGCCATCAAATACTTGAAATGTGGAAAGGCAGCTGAAGTAGATGATATATGGCCAGAAATCTTAAGTATGGAGGTATAAAAGTTTTCAGTGGCTACACTGCATAATTCAAAGGGTCTGGTCAGAAGTTGGAACTCTATTCCAGTCATCAGGAACTCAGTTCCTGATGATTGGAGTAAAGCTCTAATAGTTCCCATCTATAAAAAAAAAGGGAATAAAGCTGAATATGAGAATTACAGAGGAATTTCTTTACTAAGTATTCCAGGTAAGATTTATTCATGCATGGTTGAGAAAGATTATTGGGGAAGAACATGCTGGGCTCATGCCAAATAGAGGTTGTCAAGATTAGACTTTCACTTTAAGACAAATGGTTGAGAAATCGTGGGAATATGACAAGGATCTGTACTTATGTTTTGTAGATCTGGAAAAGGCATATGACAAGGTGCCCAGAGAAAAGCCTTTCAAAACACTGCAATTATATGGGATGAATGGAACATTATATAGAGCAATACATAGTCTAAATTTAAATTATCAGTAGCAGTTAAAAGTGAAAGAAACACATAAAGATGGTTTGATTTAAAATCAGGGATAAATACAAGGATGCACATTATCTCCACTCTTATACATCATCTGTAAGGATCGCATTATGAAAGAAGGGGGAATTAGGCCTGATATTAGAATTGGAGATGTCAAACTTAGATCTTTGCTTTAATCAGGTGATGATGTATATCTGCCTAAATATATCTAGTGAAAATCTACAGGATTCTCTAAATTGAATGGCAGCTGTAACAAATTTGGCATGAAAATCAGCAATATAAAGACAAAACCATGTGTTAGATCCTGAATGAAGGAATCTTGCAAAGAAATCATTCATTCGGGGTCTAACTACTAAATGACACAAAGAGAAATACCTGCATATCAGCTGAAATTAAATTGAAACTTCTTCACATATGTATAAAATTGCATTTTATTTTATGTACCATGTATTTTAATCTATTGTGATCATACCAAGATCAAATTAGAGATTGTCTTAAAAGAGGAATTTTTTAATACTATTTAAGCCTCACTTTAGCTATATAGAATGATTGTGAGTCACCAGACAGATATTAAGTAACAATTCATAGAAGGTATACAACTACATGTGTCCAGCGTAACGCCAAAGGCAGTAGCTTACACAGAAAGTACATCGCGAATTCCGTGAATACTAGAGTATAATAGCAAAGGGGAGAGCAAGGGATGAACCCAAAGGAAGAAAAGATATAGGTCGTGTGCAAAAAGGGGCGCTCGAACGAACATAAGGGAATAAGCACCGTATTGGCTCTCTCTTGTCTTATCGTTTTCCTGGTTCTTGGTTCGGAAGTTAGCTGGTGGGTTCGAGTAAGGGGGATGAAGCATTAGTGCTATGATGTTGGACGGCGAGCTTTCCTGAGAATGTTGTAGGATTCCACGTAGTGCTGAAGGTGAAATTTTCCAGCCCTAGCAGAATTGAGCCCTCGCTGAAGAATTCCCATCGAGAGGAATAGAGACGCAAAGAATCGAGTCCACGATTGGCAGTAATTATGAAGATAGCGTAGTTCCTACACTGGCGTGAGGACAGCCAATAGACAAGAGGTAACCAGACGTACGCATGGTGCAGAAGGATGTCGGAAAAGGTTCGGTAAAGTAGAATTACTCTATTTTGTGTTTAGAATTCCTTAAAGGAGAGAAAATTACTTGTAAATGTAAATTATGAACATTATTCTAAAGAACTTTGCGAACAGACTCTAATTAGAAAGTTAGCTTCCTTTTGAGAATAAGAAGAATTGTTTGGAAGAGGTCTTTTGTGTCGTATGTGATTGATTTGACATAACGAGATTAGCACTGTAAACTTATAGTAACTGAGTAACATTAGAATGTTAGTTATATTATCTTATGAATAGCTTGCTGAAGGGAATTTTAGCTTAACACCATATCATTTGTTATCTATCCCAATTATCAGTCACTGTCTTACATGCTTTATAACCTTTGATTTAAATTTAAAGTGTGTTGATCTTTTAACTCGAGTTTCCTTATTTAGTATTGAGATAAATTGAATGCCTGAATTTCTTTAGTGTATTTTGTACCTGAGTCATGCCTGATTCCGAATTATCACTTATAAAAATAGAACTTCTTTTGGCGGGAAGGAATTAGAAAGTCTATATAATCATAGATTTAGGTCACGACTGCAGTCTGAATCTATACAGCCTTATTAAAGTAAAATATAGTGTAAGAACGCCTCAAAATCTAGCATTGTCTCCCTGAGTAAGGATCTTTTCTGCTATAGGATATTGGCTGGCGCAGCATAATATAAATTTGCCAGTATCCAAAGAGGAAACAATCATAGATGTAAGTATATTAGGCGCGATATCTGAAGAAGTAAAATAACGATTGAAAGATAGAAAGGGAAGTGTTGGATCCTACTTCTTCTCAATCTATACTTTGGATCCAATATTTAATTATTAGGATGTTCTTAACTAGTTGATAGGTTGCGAGTTGATTTCTAATTCAAATATAGAGAAAATTTATATTTAAAGACTGCACCACTCTATATCTGAATTAGTTCAAGAATTGAAGAAAAACCAACTCACAACTATCTCTCCTTTAGGTGTTAATATTGTATATACTGGCCGAGTATATTTAACTTATTTATCTCTCCCGCTTTGGTTCGAATATTTTATGAATGGTGCAATAAAAGGGATTCAGGCAAAATACAACCTTAGATAAACAAAAACAAACATTTAATTTTAGAATCACAAATTTTACACTTAACTTCAAATCACTAATTAAGTTATTAGAAACACTTCAGCCTTCCTGGCAATACAGTCGTACAAACTCAGACAATGGTAATTCTGCTATCTCTATTACAGTTTTCTCACAGTTCCTTAAGTTCCAAATACAATAAAATTGCAGTAACACTTCTTCACAAACAAACACTTCAGTTAATTTTCACAATAGTTACTGTTAATATAAGGATATTCTAGGATGAAACTCACACACTCCTCTGCAAAGGAATATTAATGGTTGGAATAATCTTGCCGATAATCTTTTTCTTCATAAACTTACACACAAACATTTTTTATAACTGTAAACACTTAAACAGTATACGGCACTCATTAAAATAATTCTTCTAAGCAATAACTGAATTAATCATCGGTCACAATACACATAAACAAACGTTGTTGCATAAAGTACTACTGATCACTCATGAAATAAGGCAATACACAATAATTCCTTAACTTGAGGTTTTATATGCACAGCTGTTCATTCTTCCTGCATTCATTTAATTCTTTAGGCAATATATTTCTAAGCACAGCTAACAGTAAACTTCACTTTACAGCCTCTACTATTTGTTAATAACTCTGTGCTTTGCTTCAAGGTTCTGTATGTCCTTGAAAGGTCGGCCCTGAAATTGAATCTCAACTCAAATATCGCTAGTCTATTTAGTAGTCACTCAGCTGTCTTCCGTAGCTATAATTGTTATTTTACAACTTATTAGCTAACTGCTTCTCGACTAGTAGACTTTATTAGCTGCTTGAGTGACTAGTAGACTTTATTAGCTGCTTGAGTGACTTGTCGACTCACTACTATCGCACTGTGATTCCCAAATGCCGAATGCTCCAATTCCAACCTAATGCCAATCCTCTCCTTTCTCTCTCTCTTAATTAATCTAATCTCCGTATATTTTCAGTGTTCTTCCCTTTTTATATCCATTCTTCCCACCTAAATTATTCTCGTGATTTCTTTCTAAAACTCTTTTCAATAAACCTTCTCCTTACGTGGTGTTCCAAAACGTACTCGCTCACTTACATACACCTCCATGACAACCAAACAAAATATAATAAAATTAAGGTATTGCATAACGCTAAACTTCTACAAATAGAATAAATAAAGAATATTTACATTTCAAATAATGCGCAGTTAAATTATCAAATACAAGTTCTTATAATATTAACATAGTAATAATTAAAATAGCTTAATAATATTTAATACAGTCTTTTCATTATTAATACATATATCTTTGATTAATTAATTAAATATTAGATAAAATTAAAGTAGTTATATGAATATTAAATTGTAAAATAAGTTGTTTACATTAAATGATATTTACAAATCTGGTCTCTGTGATGGAAGATCATGTTGGATTCTGAAGCAAATAATAATTACTTAAATCTATATATTCAGAATCCAACAGAAGATATAAAAATAAGAAAAACAACAATGTAACACATGAAAATGGGCAGGCACTTTGAAAACTTCAGCTGCATTCTGATTGGAGATCCTATAGAAAAAGTAAAATATTTCATCTATTTAGGCATAGTTTTAGTGAAGATGGTAGGTTAAAGCTGTATGGTGGGTAGCTAGCTGAATAAATTTATGTGGAATAAGAGAGAAATTAGCCAAAAGACCAAACTAGCAGGATACAAGACAGTGTTCAAACCAATTTTGAGTTATGGATCTACGAGTTGTGATAGAAATAAAGCACTAGATCAATTAGGAGAGTGAACTGATGGTATGAATGCCAGAATCATATTAAAATGAAGATATTAGAAAGGATCTTGACATTATTATCATTCAAGAATATGTCAGCAGAGCTAATCTAAGGTGGTACAGCCATTTCAGTATAATGGGTAGGAAAGGTTAGCAAAATAGCTGTTTGATGCCAAGATGGCAGGAAAGAGATCCACAGGAAGACCAAGGTCTAGGTGGATTGATTTAGTCAGAAGTGGCTTAGAAGCACGAAATGTTAGATATGACAATATTGAAGCTCTCACAATTAACATACTGATTTGGAGGGAAATTGTTGATAGGCGAGTGCTGTCATAGTAACCCATACACCCCCTTGGGGGGATATATATCAGGGAATATTGATGATGATGATTATCACATTTGTTATTAGTTAAAAGATAATACTCTTATCTAAAACAATTCAACCTATAAAGGAAATTCAACTATAGTAACATTTATATATTGTATCTTCTAACAGTTGAGCTTGTAGGATGTAGAGCAGAGGATAATGACTAAGAGTGGATATGGAGAGTAATGAAACTAAATAAAAGCCCAATGAGATTATAAAGAAATGTCATTTAGAAAAGAAAAAAAAAATTTTTAATAAACTTTTTTATAAATACAATTTATGAAAGCTTTCTTTTTTTCCCCCTCAGGATATCACTCATGCATGATTCTAGTAGCGTTTGGGGTAATGTGTTCCTAGGAGAGGTGAAGATTCCTCTTCAAGAATTAAATCTCATTAAAGGCCATGATGCATGGTATGTCAATTAGTAGAAAAGAATTTTTTTTTTTAATAAAGTAATCTTATTTATTTTATCTTGTTGACGATAATTTGTGTTATCGTGTAAGGGAATGCTGTGAAAGTTCTTTATATATCTTTCCTCTTTTTTGGATGCAGTAAACAGATAATCATATTCAGGTATTATTTCCATAATTTATATATTATAGAAATCTTTCATGATGGAGAAACATTATAGACAATTTAAACAACTAGACAAAAGTAAGAGTTGTCCCAAAACCAAACAGCAACAAAATAAATTAAATTTATTTCATATTACCATTTAGTAATCTTAATTTAATTAAACAATATATTTATCTTATTGACAATCCTATTGGAAAAAGAATGCTGTTTATGCATTTGAATTTGTTCTTCTTCGAATAGTGCTAACTTATTAATATTTTCCCGTTGTTCATATTGTGGTAATAACTTGATATTAGTCATTCCCAGTATATATTCCATAATAGGGAGACAAATTTTGCTTTCCCTTGGCACATGTTTCTCTCTTTGTGTGTGGGCATGCATGCATGCAGGTGTGTGTGTTTGTCTCACCACATTCCTTGCCATGCCTTAAATGTTTGAAACTCTTTACTTGAAGTTCCAGTTCTGTTTTGCTGCTCTTGCCTTTATTATAGGTTCACCTGTGATAATTCCCAATCTACATTTCTGAGTAAACTTGAAAAGCACAGTTTTTAGCTCTTAATTGTCAGGACTGTGCAACTTTGTTTTGTACATGTATATTGTCTGTAGTAACAGTGAAGTTATTCTTCTCTTTGTTCTTCAAAATTGTAAAAATTGTTTTAAAGAGACTTAATTGTAACAATCCCAATTTTATTCATAATATTAGTGTTTGTCACTTCACATGTCTTTAGGATTTCAAGCATAGTTGCAGCTTTTCTCTGTCTGTGCAAATTTCCTAAAACTTGTAAAACATGCCTAAAATGGCTGTGATATCATCCAGAAGTTAACTACTACAAGTGAGTATCATTATGGAAAACTCTAGGAACCAGAAGATTTCCAACAGTTACTTTGCTGTGGTAAATTTTCTTTAGAATAGCATTATGCTTGTGGAACTTTATTTTTTGCTAGTTATAATGGCATTTGCTGTGGTGAAAGTAGACATTGTATTCCAGCATTGTTACTTAATATATAATGCCTGCCTTGATTATCTGCAAAATAAAAAAAGAATACTGTTAGGAAATTAAACTTTTTTTATATGATTAGTCATAGGCATGATTAATTGGGTACTTCTTGGTAATAGAGTTTATTTCATGCACATTTTAATTGTTAATAATCATTGTTGAATTTCATGCAGTTGAGCCCAGTTACTTAAAATAAATTGCTTCATTATTCATCACTAGAATATAAAACACGGGGAAAAATTATCACTTTGCTCAATTCCTTTTTTTTTTTTTTTAATCCCACAAACAAGAGGTACAAGAACCTATAGCACATCATAACCTTTTACATGATTATTCATCATGCAATACAGATGTGTAAATATTTTTACTCTCCTTGTATATACTGTTAATTATACCAGAATATGAATGAAACATAATTTACATAATTACAAGGAAAATGACTGGAAGCACTCATCATAATGAAACGGTGCTCTTGTTACAACTAAAAAAAAATTTTGGGTATTTAATATTGTGACATTGACCATGTATGCATGCAAAAAACACTCATATCTTTTTCATTAATAGAATGTGCATACATAAACATGCACAAACCTAATACATTTATTAAGTTGGGATGCTGAAGGGTAAAAGCTGGATAACCAGGAAGAGACCTCCACATAGCCTTTTGGGAATGCAGAGAACAAACCAGGGCTTCTGATCTAATGTTTACTCCTCACCTTGTGTGCACCCTGTTGAATATCTATCTGGATACTGAATGAATAAGGATGGGCTGGTAATTTGGGATTTAGCAAACCAAATTGTATTCTTATTGGCTTAAACCAAATTCAAAATGGAGGTACAACATGACAGAATTTCATGCTTGCTTGAGAGTCGTCCGGTTATACAAGGCTCCTGTTATTTTCATGGGAACCAGGGCAAACAGTGAAAAGTTAGTTACTAGAACAAATCCCAACTGTAAGAAGTATGAATGGAAAAAAAATAGAACTAGCAGAAGAATTGGATAAGTACCAGAACATGATAGGTGTTACCAAAACAGTGTTTTTTTTTTTTGCTTCTGCACATGCTTGGAAATGCAACTGAGAAACTTTTGCTCAAGTCCACTATCGTGTGCTACCATTGCTGCTGTCCAGCATCTGGCTTGAAACGATAAAGTTCCTTCTCGACAGTACAGAAAAGTTTATTTAATTTGTAATTTTGTAATGAAACAGTCGGAAATTATAATATTTTGTCATTTCGCAATCCTTTGTGCATTGAGGTAAGCTTATTTAATAATTCACACAATGTGAATTATAGCGGTAACTTTAACAGCATATCTTGCAAACAATGTTTGTCTACCTACAAACAGCACAAACATTTCAACACTTGACAGCTCCTACAAAATCGCAGTTAACCTTTATTAAGCAAGACTTCAGTAACTAAAGATAAAAATAACACTTCAAAATCTCTTGCTTGCAATATACAAATTGAAATATACATTTCACTAACTACTTTATAAAATAATACTTTATTATTAACTTCTAACTCATTCATTTATATATTTTAAACTTGTGGGATATCTGAATTTTAATACAGATATCCTACCATGTCATAGTTAAAGAGTTTCAAGAGTGGAAAGGATAGTGGATAGAACAGCAGTTGCTTGGCCAGTGGTGGGTGCCCACACCTTATCGATGCTTGTAGTTATTGCTGGTTGCCCTGCCTTGTGCAAGCCTATAGGTGAAAAACATTGAAATGGCTGTGAATTTAACCTGGGGATGAACGGCAGCGTTTTGCAGACCACAATCCAACATAATTCCTCCAAATTGGACTCCAAGTAGGTGTTTATTCAGTGTGTCAATGTCTAATCTTTTGATGACTGTGTTTGCAATTTGCATCTGAGAGAGAGAGATGTCATTGAATTTAACCAGTGAAGACTGGAAAATAAGTTGCCTTCTTAGATTAATCTTATTTCCAGCTGTTCTGTGTGAGTGGGTGAGTGGAAGGTTAGACAGAAGCTTAAAAAAAGCATCTTGATGTTATGGTTTAGCAGAAACAAGCAGCAGTGCTATGGTATGGAAGATGATTTCATAGGACCCCCTGATACCCATAGATGGTACTATGAATGCTACAAAGTATCTGTTCACTGTGGCTGATTACATACATATATGCATGCACTTCTTCATGGTTGACTGCCTATCTAGATAGCACATGTTCCAGTAGAATAATGTGCTGTACCTTGTTGCTGGTATCATTTGAGAGTGACTTGCCAAGCACACCAGTAACTTTCAAGTAACACCTGAAAATCACTGTGTTTGGTGTTACCTGGTCTGCCAACTTGCTATATTCAAATTCCCTAGAACATTTCTGGAATTACACGAGTTGAGAGATCCACTGTTTGAATCCTCTACCCCCAAAAATTTGCAGATCTACAGAATACAATTCTGACAATGTTGTACAGCATACCTGCTGAAAAATGTTCAAACATCTTAGAGTCCATTCCCCTAGTATATCTTCTATAGATAGATATCAAGAACTATGAAATACTGTTAAAAATAAGCAATGTTTATCATCCAACACAGATATCAATTATCATCATCAAATTCCTGCCATGTACCCTCAAGGGGTGTACAGGATATGATAGTACTACACGAAAAATTTACATCATTACTAACTTCCTATCAACAATTTTCCTCCAAATCAGTCTGTTACTTGTCAAGACTCCAACATTATCAGATCTTATATTTCTATCGTCTAAGGCACTTTGTACTTATAGGAATTAAAAATTACATTTGTTTATTCACAGAGAATAATCAGATGTATAAGAGTGTGCAGGTGTTTAAGAGTATTCAACCATGAAACTTATGAGTAATGATTAACAAGATATATGATTTAGAAATTTAGTGGGAATCCCCCTGTGCTGGTTATTAATCCCATGCAGATTAATGTGCTCACAGATTGTACCGGGGATCATTGGAAAATAATTTTTTGAATTCTCATTTCCAATCATCAGTAAAGATTGTATGTTATATATATCAGTGGCATCGTGTGCTCATTTCGGTTGGGTGTGCTGTCATGTGGGTTATGCAACCTGCACTACAAATTTCACATCAATTTGATCGTATGCATGGGCATGTGCCCACAGAAAATTTTCCGGGGGGGGGCAAAGCGTGGAGACAAATAATTACATCAATAAACGTCTTTTAGCTTTTTTATGTAATTATTTGTCGATGTAAACTATAAATACATTATTTTCATTTTGCATCGATTTTAATGATCTTTAGTTCTTGCAAAAAAAAAAAAAAAGAAAGAAAGAAAGGTATTCAGAATTAAGTTTTTAGCACAATTTCATATATATAAAAAAAATTGGCCGCATATTTTATTAAAAATCAACTAATTAATTAATCCTAAATTAAATTATTTCAGTTTAAAAGCAAAATAATCATAAAACTAACAAGTAAAATAATATTAAATTAATACTTACCTTTTAAAAATGTATTTTTCTGTTTAAATTTATTTCACTATAAATTTACAATTCACACTCAGTAACTCACTAGACACAGAGGGCAAACTAACCGGTCACTGTTCACAAATCAGAAAAAGATGAACCAAAAACAGGAACTTGTGTTTTATTGCAGCAATAAAACACGTGTTCTATGGCTACCCCGCTGTGGGCCGGCCGAAACAGGCCAATCCATAATAAAATTTTAAGACAGACAAAGCATTCCCAGGGTCGAGGGTGTAAGATTACATATCTCAATTAATTTTACGATTATAATTTGTGGAATTTTTTAATCGATCCCGGGGAAAAGTTCCCCGTTCTCCCCGCCCACCCCGCAGATGCCCATGACCATGTAATTACATTTTATGGATGTATGAAAGTTTTGACAGGGCATAGCGCATCAGCGCTCATCTTAATTGGTCCAATGCAATTAATTGCAGGATGACTTTGAATACTTCTACGTAGAGTGGGGAACAATCTGTTTTAGGATTTATTAGAAAACAACAATGAAGGAGAATGCTATATTTGGTTGGTATAGTTGAAATACTCAAAGATGAAAATATGAACCATCATTTATAAGACTTGAGAATAGAAAAGAATAAGTGCGAGTAGAAACACTTTCATTAATGGTAAGGAATAATTATCATTTGTGATATGTGTGTCCTATAAGTTGCTGGGTAGAGCGAATAGCATGATCCTATAAATTCTAAACATGAATAAGTGAATTTATGGTGGCATAATATTAAAAAAAACAAACAAAAAAAACTTACGAAGAGAGAGAAAGTATTACTCGCAGGAATAAATATGGTTTGATGGAGCAGCAAATCATCTCATATAATTTGTTGCCCATGTTATGTGTATTTCTCTGGTTTGTGTATATTTCACTCCGTTTTCCAAGAATTTTATTTTGTTTACTGAGACTCAGTATACATAACATCCGATGATTATCGGAATTATCCACACTTTCGGGAATCCTAAATTCATTAGTTTTTTTAAAAAAATTTTTTTTAGTATCAGCGGTTCTAAAAAATAGATATTTTTTACTGTCTGTTGCTTCCAAAGACTAGAATAAAAATGTCTCTATATACTGTTAAACTTTGCAACTTCAACAGATGCTATACTGCACAAGCAAAAGAAAAAACAATTAGCATTTTTCTCCTAACATCCACTTTTAAATTTTCAGTTCCAGAAAATATGCGTAACAACTGTTTGTAATATACATCAGATACGAAAAGCACTCACAAGTGACAATATTCAATTGGATTGGTTGATACAATAACCAATCACAGACGCTAGGTACTGAGTGAGCTGAAAATTTTAGCTCGCCCTGGACCCGCCTTCTCAGTGGTTTAAAAATACTACAACATTAAGAATTTGACCCACTGCACCCTCTTTACATCTTTTCGAATGGCTCAAAGATGAATGCATTTCGAAAGCACACCCGGGCTATTAATGCGAATATGACTGAATGTTTACGCAGCGAAAAGTGCATTCTTCATGAAGCACTAATGCTTTATTACCCTCCTGAAGAGGACAATGAAGCATTAGTACAGCATATTGTGTTAAATTTTAGGAATTGCACAAAGTCTGCAAATAATTGGGGGAGTCTTTAACGAGAATAAATGCAAAAATATAATATGATATAATATGGGTGATACTGATATTTTGTGGATGAGCACTGCACACCCGGAATATTCGCCCCTGATTATTTATCTATATATGTGTGTGTGTTGCAGCTTTGAAACATATAACTTAAGTTGTCAAACTACAATGTGCAGTTACAATTCAAAATGAGAACTACAAGGGTGGTCTGAAAAGTTCTCTGCCTAACAATGAAAAAATGAATTTATAATCTCAAAATGATTTTTATTTTTCAACATAATCTTCTTTAAGACTAATACATTTATTCAAAATACCCCTCTAATCCTCTTGATTCAAAGAAAAACGCTGACTAGCAAGGAAGAGTTTAGTTTTGGGAAGAGATAGAAGTCAGAGGGAGCCAAATCTGGGAATAGGGTAGATGTTCCAACAATTCATAGTGCAGATCCCTTAATTTTCCCATTGCCAAAACAACTTTGTGAGCAGGTGCATTGTCCTGATGAAAGATGATTATTTTCTTCTGCAAACCAGGTCTTTTCTCACGAATTTTTTTGTCTAGTCTGGTTAAAAGATTTGAATAATATTCCCTGGTTATTGTTTTACCCTTTTCAAGATAATTAATAAACAAAATGCCTTTGCATCCCAAAACACCGATGCTATGATCTTTCCTGCTGATGGAACCAACTTTGTCTTCTTTGGCACTGAACAACCAGCTTCTGCCCACTGTTTTGACTGCTGTTTGGATTCTGGTGTGTAATGGTGAATCCAAGTCTCATCCATAATAATAAATCAACGCACAAAATCAGTTTTATTCTTGTTAAAATGCTCCAAGCACTATTCAGAGATTTTGATGTGAGTGCGTTTTTGATCTGCTGTGAGCAAGCGCAGCACCCATCTTGTGCAAAGCTTTTTCATTTGCAATTCTTCATGCAAAATATATTCTGCACATTCTTTTGAAATGCCTATAGTCTCAGCAATTTCACGCACTTTGACTCGCCTGTCATCCAATACCATATCGTGCACTTGATCAATGATTTCTGTTGTTGTTACACTTTTTGGACGTTCTTCACGTGGCTCATCTTCAAGGTTGGTTTAAACTTGGCAGTCCATTTCTTAATTGTTGAAAACGAAGGAGAAGAGTGCCCATAAACTTTTATGAACTTTGAATGAATTTCTTTTGGCGTTAAACTTTTTACAAAGAATTTTATAACCACACGATACTCAGTTTTATCCATTTCAAGGGATACAAACAACACTTTTGCTTCAGAAAGTGTATAAAACAAATTACTTGATAGAATGATTTGCAGTTTCACATGGATGCTTATGACAGATGTACCAACTTAGAAAAAAAAATCTTACTGATAGTGCTGCCATCTATGGTCGAGGCCAAGAACTTTTCAGACCACCCTCATACTTTGGAAACTTGGTCCTGCAAGGAAGTTTGTAATGTTATTCACTTTTTTGTGGTCTGAACATATCAGCAGTAGAAATTCATTATCACCTTGTCAAAGTGTTTGATGAAAGTGTACATGAACCACAGAAGTATTGCAAAATAATGCAGGTAGTTTAGTGATGGAAAAGGTGATTTTCATGTCAACCAGAACACATGCAACATGGACTGCAGTGCAGCTAGGGTTGGAAATAATTCAAGGAAACAGAAGAATAATACGATGTATATCCACTGAACTGGACATTGGTTATATTATGCACAGTATTATTCATGACAGGCTTGTTGGTTAATTGTTTTGGATCCAAAGCATTTAAGGCTGAGGCCTGTGTATATGTCTGTAAATTGCTTGTTCTTCTGGCCAGTTTGCCTGGGTTTACTTTTGTAAGATGAAAAATCCAGGTTTCTGTGAAGAAAAACTCTGCCCTCTCCTCCATGAAACTGGCTTACTCATCTTCAGAGTAAAAGCTTTGATAAAGGTTCTTTGCATTCTTGACAGGATTTGAACCCAGGTCTTTCCAACTAAAGGGCATCGTCGATACCTACTGACCTACAGAGGCTCCAGTGCCAAGGAAGTTGATGTTAAATCACAAAGCAAAGTGGATGAAGTTCTCTCTCTCTTTCAACCCTTCAGTGATATGCTGTTGTATTATAAAACTTTATTCAAATAGCTTGACCTTTCAAAAACGTTTGAATTGTTTATGGACAGTTATCGTCCTGCATTATTCTTCCTCACTTTTGCATACTGAATGCCACTTAAGTAAATTGGCAATGAAGGAAAAATTGAAGAAAATTTTTCTTCATAATGAAGAAATGATTTTCTTGAGTGAATCATTATAGAATACAAGGAATGAAATATGGATTTATCACTTTGGTTTCAAAACAAATCATCAGTGTATTTGGAAGTATTTCAATTCCCTGAGACCAAGAAAGTTGTGCATATAAAGGTTCTATAAGTGATGGATACTATCTTTTGGGATAATTAAAGGAGGGGAATGAGATAATTCTTGGTGAAGTAGTTCTGCAAATATTTCTGCCTCATTCTGCAAAACTGTGGCATTTTTCTAAATGTCACATAATAAAAAAAAAATCCCCATAAAAATGACTAAAGAATGCCACATTCTTTGCAGCTCAGCAAATACAAGACTTGTTGATGAATTTTGGATAGACTGCATGAACATATTCCTGCAGCACTGAGTTGACTCCTAGAGATTGCATCTTTTTTTTCTTAAAAAAAAGATTGCATCTTAAAAAAAACATCCAGGTATTCTCAGATTTGAAATATTTGTTGCAATATGATATCATTAGAAAAATTGTCTGTACGTGTGTATTTTTTTTTTTTTTTCTGTTTAGCATGGACTATGTGTTCTTACTTTCTGATAATCCTTCACATTAGAAAAACATGTGAGAAATGCTTCTTGATGTTTGAAAATGAGAGAAAAAAATGAATCAACTTCAACCTCTTCCCCAAGAGTGCTGTTACAAATCCTTTTCTGGAATTTTTAACTGGGGAAGAATGGAATATGTGAGAAGGGGAAAAAAAATTCAGGAGTACAGAGTATTTAGGACTATATGTGTATGATGAATTTTTAATTTCACTTTCCCTTGATATTTATCTATAGAGTATGCATTTGATTATTAATTACAGAAATAAGAAGCATTCTAAGTATGTATGTAGCAGATCTCTTTAAATTTTTGATGAGCCAAGTTTAATAAAACGAAGTCCATTTCTTTGTTTATTTTGCTCTTCAACTGCCATGCTTCTATTCTTTGTTGGTACTACCTTCATGCCATTTCACTTTTAGCACAAGATATAATATAAATGTATATTCTTTTAATTTGATTTTATTTAGACCTGTTAAAGTATTGCTAACTTTGCTATCCTTAGCTTCCAAGAATTCTTGGAAGCTAGAGAGTACATCCTTCCCCATTCACATCAGTCTCACATGTGAGAGTTTGCAAAACCTATAGTACAGCAATGTCATGTGAAGGAATCTGTTGATGTGTTTCTTGAATAATGTAGGTGGTAATCCTTGGGAAAATGGTATTGAGAAAGCTTCTCCTTAGAATAGAGGTGGTAGTAATGAAACAAAAATGAGAAGGTTTCATAAGTTTGAAACTGTATATGGATGTTGACTGGTGGGTGCTTGTGTTTTTATATGTTTAAAGGAAAATGGAGAAATTGGTGGTAGCCTTTTCGGTAGAGTGGTGGTATAGCAAAAATGAAGCAGAGCATCTGTGCGTGCGACACGTGATTGGATGGGGGGGGTAATCTATTAATTAGTTGCCTTCTTCTGATGTGTCAGGCATTCTTAGAAGGATTTTGGTGCATCATCCCAAATGTTGAGAATAGTATTCTATATTTAGGCAGAAATTTGGGAATTATAAAAAAATAATAATAATAAGAAATTTTGTGCATATTTTTTCTACCCACTACCGGGCGAAGGCGTCTCCTATTATGGGAGGTTTTGGGTCTACTGCTCCCATAGTGACCTAGTCCATATTGGGAGCGGACATAACAAACATCCATGCCTACGTGGGATTCGAACCCACAGCCTGTTGGCTGGGAAGTGGATATGCTAACCACTCGGCCAGCCAGGCCGGCTGGGAATTATATAATTCCCCTTAAATGTAAGATATTAGTAGGACAAGAAAAAAAATGTTATGCAGATTAATGAGGAACCAGGTTTTTTTAATAAATGGAAATGAAAATCTTGTGACTACTGGAAGAAAGATTAGGATAATGTGACAACATTATTTTAGAAGATTTGTATAATAAAGATGAAAGCCATATTGGAATAAACTGGAATGAGTATAGAAGTGAGTGAGATAATAGGTCTGGCAGATGTTGAAGAGGTATGAATGAAGATGAAAATTTGAAAATTCCCTGTGGGATTTTTTTAAAAATTGATTGGAGCTTCTGGTGGTTCAGAATTGAAATGGTTGCAGGGACGTCTCTAGACCGACCTGGAGAAGAAAGGTGATACCTGATGATTGGACCAAATTCTTGTTTCAGTATATAAAAAATGCTCAAGAAGAGTGTAGTAACTATAGAGGAATAACATCATCACTGTGCAAAGATTTGTGAAAGGATAATGGAAACAAAAGTAAGGGATAAAATAGAGGGAGATTGAAGAGAGGAACAGTCTTGTTTTAGAAAAGGGAGATTAACTGTTGATATGAGATTTGCTTTAAGAAAAATGTGGAGAGACATTGGAGATTCAATGGGGGCAAGTCTATGGTAAAAGAAGAAATAATTATGATCAAGAATATATATGTTAAATATAAGAACTGTAAATTTGGTAATTTTGAGTGGTTTACACTTAATGGGTTGCAACAAGGAGATGTTTCATCACTTGTTATTCATTTTGATGAATAGTGTCCTAGATTCTGGGAGAAAGGCTTAGACATTGGTTGTACATGCTTACTAAATAACTTAAGGAAATTACAACGTACAATAGAATATACATTAAATTAAACTTTAATATATTTCCAATATTTTAGCAACGTCACGTTGCCATCTTCAAAGGAACTTACAATAAAGACACATGCACGCAGGCACTAAACACAGTAAATGGGAAACGAAGCGAGGAAGCTATGGTTTTCCTAAAAGTCCTGATGGTGCTCCCTAGCTCCCGCAGAGACCATTGGCTGAAGGTCTCCTGATGTAAGCCTCCCAAATTTGGGGCAGTCTCATGCAAACAAATTTGTTGAGGTTTGGCATGTTTCTTAAGGCTGAGGCTGATTCCATGAATAGTCTTTCAAATTTAAACTTGCTATGGTGTACTATTGTGGCTTTCTTCCACCATATTCTGTGGCATGTATCCAGAGCATGGTCTGTAAGACCAGAATGGCTGTATTGGTAAAATCGGATGTATTCCTTGTGTTCTGAAATTCTGATATTTGCTGTCTTGCCTGTTTGGCCAAAGTAGGACAACTTACAGCTGCAAGGGACCTGGTATACACCAGGTAGTTCTAGGGGGAGTGGTTGGTCTTTAGTGGAGCAGATAAGGGATGCCAATTTTTTTGTCCTAGATTAATGACCAGAAAGGAAAAATAGCAGTATTTGCAGTTAATGTGGTATGCACATTCAGAAGACCTATAGAAGAAACTGGACAGATGGAACAGTGTGAAACATTGGTTACATAATAACAGTAAGAAAGAGTGAGAGCATAATCTTAAATCATAGAAAAAATGTACAAGTTATCTGTGTTAGATTCAAAGTACTGAAAACTTCAAATATTTAGGAAGTGTGCTTTCTAATGATGGATGTTTAGATCAAGAAATATCAAGGAGTATTTCATCAGGCCAAAATTTAACAGTGTAAGTAGTTTGGTTTTGGACAGTGAGGTCCCACTTAAAGCATAGGCTTTTGATTAGCAGAAGTTACATTTTATCTTATGCAGTGAGACCTAGAGACTAACAGAAAGAGACATAAGTAGAATACAATAATGGAAATGAAAGTTAGATAAATTTAACAAAAATAAGGAAAGATGTGGCCATTAGGAATTTTTTGGGACTAGAAAGTGATGAAGAAATTCTTGTGATCTTTGCTTGAAATGGTATGGACATTAATGAGGATGAATTTAGAAATGAATTTGCCAAGAAGAATATATAATATGAAAATGAGGGAAAAGACCAAAAAAATGAAAAAGGTGGAGAGATCAGAGAAGATTTAAAAAACTTGAACCGGAACAAAGTTCATTATTAAAAAAAAAAAAATGCATTCCCCTTTGCTGTACTGGTATAATTCGAAACAGCAACTTTCCTATGTTGTAGATTGAGATAGCTAGAGCTGTACTTCCATCTTAAATCGGGCCTTCTGAATTTTTCAGATTGTCTTATTTTCCCCAGATTGTTTTCATAAACCTGAATACAGCTTTCTAGGCTGCTGTTTAAGTCTCCAACTGAAACTTTTATACCTCCATATTGAAGTGTGTCAGGTCAAATATCATTTACTCTTATATTTTAAGTTTCTGATGTTTTTTCCAATATCAAAATATATTTAATAGTATGGGGCATATTTTTTTTCTACTCTACATTTTTTCACTAATTACTTAATACATTTTTAGAATAATAATTCTAAACAATATATACAAAATATTGTTGTAATGTAGTGATACCAGCAAAATATGATTGTTCTTGTTGCAGCAATCACTACACCTAGTGTACATGTTACTTTGGAATTTGAACACATCCTCTACATCCCTTGAGGGTACATGTCAGGAATTTGATGATGATGCTTTATGGTAGTATTATTACATGGAATTCTTCATAGCTGAACTTTTCTAAGCAGAGATATCTTCTACTCTACTGTGCATCAAAACTTTCTTGTTTCATCCACAATACTTAATATATCTTGCTGTAATAACTCGAGTTTAAGAGATATGAACTAATTTTAATTTTTGAAATGGCACAAGGCATTTATTTAAGGAGGAATGTTTTTCACATTCAATATAGGATATGTTGATGTTATCTAGTTAATTAGCTTCTGCCTAGATGCATGCTGGATACTTCAGATATTCTAAAAATAAAAGAAACAGAAAACGTACATTTAATACTGAAGATACCTTTGGTAAATACACAAAAATTTTACTGCTAAAGATTAAGTTATATAATATGAGATTTCTATTTTTTTTTTTAGTAGTTTGCCTACTTATTTTAAAACTGATAAAACAGTATCATGATTTGCTGGTCATCAATTGACAGTAATAATATTGTTGAATGACAACTGTAGTATTTTTGCTTGAATTAGTTCAGTTAACTTTCTCTATAAGTGAAAGCTGACTCACAGGGACTAAAGGAATAGTTTGATATAGTGGAATTGCTGAATTACTTTTAATTTATGCTAAAAGCAATTAAAAGTGACTTTTTTCTAGACATTTTTTGTTGGTTGTATGAGGGAGTTTGCTGTAATAGTATATCCAATAGTGAGAGTACACTATATAATGGTTTTATACCTAGGTTGTCATGTTTATTTTCTTCTATTGTTTATTTTTTTCATTCAGGTACTTCCTTCGACCAAGGGATAGCATGAGAACTCATAAAACTGATCTAGGCTCTCTAAGATTAAAACTATACTATACATCTGATCATGTTTTTTCTAGTCAATTTTATGATCCACTTAGAAATCTGATCATCAAATCTCCAGATGTTGAGGTATGTGTGCAATTGCATAACTATATTGACAAAATTAAACACATAAGTATTCCTTTAATATTACGCGAGTGACTTAAGAGGTTCGGTCATAAAATTTCATTTGAATTATACACATATACCAGCCATTGAACTTAGAAACCTTTATGTAGATATATGTAAATGTCACTTACACAGTGTATATGCAAAATACTTCAGTAATCTTCACTAGTGTTGATCACAATGGGAAAAACAAAGGATCTTTCAAAGTTCGATAAAGAGCTTATTGTGGGTGCGTGTCTGGCTGGAGCCACGATTTTAAAATCAGCAGAGCTGACTGGTTTCTTGAAAGGTGAGATATCCTAGGTGTTTAATCGATGGAAAAATAATCCACATCGCTTGTCTAGGAGGCAAACCGTGGTCCTAAAACGGTCTGTCAGGAACAGGATCGCCATCATCTGAGAAGGTATGTATGGACAAACAGAATTCCTTGCTCAGCAATTCACCGAAGTATTTAATGAAGGCTGCTCCCAACCCATATCTCAAAGTATTTGGAAGTATTGAAGAGGATCAGTATTGGCATGTGATAAACCACTGATTTCCATGAAAAATCAGAAAGTTCATCTACAGTAGTGTCAGAAACACCATGACTGGACACTGGAAGATTGGAAAAAATATCATGTGGCCTTGATGAGTCATGCTACACCTTGTACCGACAGTAGGCAGAGAGTTTGGTGCAAGCCCAATGAAGCAATGAATCCAGCTTGACTTGTAAACACAACTCAAGCTTCTGGAGGTGGTGTCATTATGTGGGACATGTTCTGTTGCTATGGAACAGGTCCCTGATATTGCTGAAAGGTCAGGTGTCCTCCAAGGAATATCTGAATATTGTTGCTGATCAAGTTCATCCTGCAATGTTGACTTTTTATCGAGCAGGTGATGATTGCTCATTGGATGACAGTGTTACTCTTCATTGTGCAAGAATTGTTCAGCAGTGGTTCAGCAAGCATTACACCATCTTCCCTTGCTACTCAAAGCCCAGTTCTGAATCCCTTTAAGAATGTTGGGGAACAAAGTCATCTTCCATCATATCTCAGCCAGTTAAAAGATTATCTGGTGAATACCTGGTATTGTAGATGTATATACACTCCAGCACCTTGTGGAATTTATGCCAAAGTGCATATGTGCTGTAATTTAGGCTAAAAGAGATCTAACACAATATTAAATAAGTTTGTAATTCAGTGGCTGGTATGTATTCTAATTCTGTGTTTTCTTGCATTCACTCTGAGGAACTGAATGCAGTGAAAGCAGTACCTATCTTTGTTTATATAGTGCACTTTCAGCAACTATTAATTGCCTTATTTTCCTGTTCTTTTTTGTATGATTTCAGTAATGATACTGATGTTGCAACCTGTTAGCAAGAATTACGAATAAATTAATGATGTTTCCTTTTCTCAGGTATTGTCAACTTTGGTTTCTTATTATGAAATAAAAAATATAATCAGCGGGGAGTCTTATAAGAAAAGCTTATGAGATATACATGTATTTGTTTTTATCATGAACTTCAGTTAGAGGGTGGAAGGCAAACCATAGAATGGCAGTTTGCTAAGTAGACCCCTGTGCCAAACTCAATCATATGTTTTTGAAATGTCAAGAGTGACTATGTGGGTTTCTCCAGTTTGAGTTCAGAGGTGGATAATTGAGGCTAGAAGATTGGCTGTGGATTGAGTGATAGAATCCATATTGAATCAATATGGGTCTGTTAATAGGTCTCAAGGTGGTGCAGAAGTTGGCTGTTGATATGACACCTTCTCCATAGTTTTAGAGAGAACAGAATTTCATATTTGATTCTTTCATCTAAAAAGCATTTAACAGTTATGGTACTGCTTCTAATCCTAAAGAAATGACTTGCATTCCTATCCCTTATGTGCAAAATATTTCTGAATGCATAGCAAAAGTCTTAAAACTACTGAATATTTTTGTTGCCTTTTGTCCCATCAGAAAAATCTCTACCTTTCTCACTTATCCTAAAGACAAGCTTCTACCTCTAGGTTTTCCAAGCATTTGCTAGTTCCCTTGTTCTTGCAGCTTATCTTATTTTTGACAAAACAGAAGATCTGCCTTTATTCATCTAGAAGAACACATCTTATATTAAATATCATGAGCCTGAACATTCATTGTGCTGGATTTGCTGAGCATGCCATCTGCATTAAACATAGTTCACTGGAACAAGACGAGAATCCTTCATAAAAGTCTTCCCTCATAAGAACTTCTTTATATATAAATGTGTGAAGCTTTGCTCCATTATCCTAATTTAAATAGATCCAATGCTCTACTACATCTGTCTCCTTTATGGGAGATAGTACTTTTTAAATCTGCTAATCTTTCCTAACTTTATTTTTGTGTAGGTGTACACACACAGAGTCAAATTTGGTTATAACGACCACCATGGGACCGACAAAATTTCCTCATAACTGTTACTCACTATATCAGTGATGAGTTAAATCTACCTCCTATTTTTTTTTTTAATTCTCAATAAAAAATAGATTCAAAACAACAAAAGAAGTATTAGAGAGGAAAAATTAATATAATTACATATGAGATATTATTTGTGTGGATTTGTTCATGTTATAGACCCGGACTATGAGGGATATTAGATTTAGGAATTGTGTGAATTTTCCATATATCTAGAGTGGTTTTGCATTATAAGATTTCATCTTAATTAGTAATTGATGTAGATCAAGAAAAGGGCATTTTTTTTTTTTTTTTTTTTTTTTTTTTAGAATTTGTAAACATTTTTTTGGAGTCAGTAGGTTATTATAATCTGGGGATCTTTTAAATGATTGTGCTTTTTTGTAGGTCTAGAGAGTTTTGAAATGTGAATCCATAACCTCAAAAGATTGCAATCCATCATGCATTAGCACTGTGTGCAGACCACGAACTAGATAATACAAACACACCCTGCTTTGGAGACCGAACATGGAACTTATCAAGCCACTTAGTAAGCAGGATGTTGGTCTCACAGTAGGTATTCATCCCACCTGAAAATATATTCACCATCATCCAAGCCCACAGTAGGATTTAAAACCCATAGCCTGTTGGCTGGAGAGCCTGTATGCTATCCACTTGGCCTACCAGGCTGAGCTTTCTCTTTTCCTTTCCAGTTTAACTTTATTCTGCTAATTTTATTTGTTGTACTGTTGTTGTTTTTTTCCCCAAAAAATGCTGATTTGAATGCAGCAAAATATATACAACTTAAATAAATTCACTTTATTCGTTTTGTTTATGGTATTTTCAGTTAATAACTGTGAATTGGAAAGGATATTTTGAGATCTTCAAACTTCATTTGAACACTGATCACGCATTTGATTGGTGGGAAAAGCACACATAGGTCTGTTATGTATCTGTTCTGCCCAACATCATAGCAGTAATAATTCAAGCTGATTTTTTCTGTCAAATGAAAGTATTCTGATGAATATTATTTTACATTCCTGTTTCCAAACTTTGAAACTTCCATTTTATGGAGTGAAATGTAAATGTTGATGTAGTGTAAAACATTTTAAGAAGAAAAAAATAATTTTTTTTCCCCTTTTCTTTCTAGCCTGTTACTTCAAGTGCTGCTTATATCTTAGGTGAAATTGTAAGCAATAAAATAGATGCTGCACAGCCTCTTGTAAAAGTATTCTTTCATCATGGTAAAATAGTTCCATTCATGAAGTCACTTGCTGAATGGGAATTATCAAAAGTTGTGTAAGCATTTCTTTATAAAATGTTTTCAATGAATATCATTTGTTTGAATGACTTAACCTAGCATTATCGATAAATGCAGTTGTATGGAATAACACTCATGTAAGTTAATTATGAAAACATCTGCTTCATTTTGATAAGAGCATTTATTTATCACAGACCTGTTATGACCTTTTTTTCCTCTCTTAATGTATCAATATATTATCAGTCACAAATGTTAGCAGGATACATTCTGATAACACATGAAGTTGATTAAAATAAACATATTTTAAATGAACAATACAAACTGCAAACAGTTGCACACTTTTTTTTTTTATAGAAATAGCAATGTTTTTATCATATCTGTATTTGCATATTGCATGTAAGCTATTATCCTAATTTTAATTCATGACAAAAAGAAACATACAAAATGGATATGAATTGTTATTTTTTGTGTGTGTTATGTTGGAAGTAAAAAATTAAGGTCTGCTTATTTATTTAGCATTTTATGCAATAAAATTAAATCTTTCTAATTTTAAGCCATGCAAATGAAACATTCAGAATGTTACCAAATTGAACTGTTAGATTTTAAAAAGCATTATTTATATTCCTGAAGAAAAAATCTATTTACATATGCATAAAAAATATTCATCTGACTTCTTTTTTTTTTTTTTTCATATTAACAGATTGATTTTTTCATTTGTTAAAAAATAGTTTACTATTTTTTTTTAACTTCAAGTCTAACTCTTTTGCTCTTCTCTTCTACTTTAATTATTATTATTATCATTATTACGGGCGACTCCAGGGAGGCCCTAAACATCATGTCCGCACAACTATACGACATTCTCACAGTATCTATCATACCTTGCCTTGAACTCACTCAACATCATAGCACCCAGAACAGACTCTGGCAGCTTATTCCACTCATTTACCACTCCAAAAGTAAAGAACCCAGCTCTAACACCCTTGCTAACCACACTCTTGCCCAGCTTCCATAGGTGTCTCCTAGTTCTCCCACCACCAGTCCTGATCTCAAAAATATCCTCTGAATTAATCCTATAGAAACCCTTTAGCAATTTGAATGTCTCAATCATATCTCCCCTTTTCTGCCTATCAACTAATTTATGCAACCTACAAATCTTCAACCTGTTTTAATCAGCAGTATGCTTAGCCATACATTACCAGTTGCAATACTTCCTGAAATAATGCAGTTAACTCTCGCCATATCAAACATTATTATAACAAACTGGCAAAAAAATAAAAATAAAAAAAAAGCACATTTACTATTTTAAAGGAAATTCAAATAGCAAGCTATCAGCTATAACAACCATTCATGTAGATTCTATAAGTTTGCTATAAATGAAAAGCAATTGTGGCAGACATTTAATAAAGATAAATTGCTTTTCATAAGATTTAAATTTTCCAAGAGTACATAAAGTTTTATACTTAATTACTATAAATGATAATCCTGGCATTCAGGGATATACATTTGGCACAGCAATGTTTAGAGAGGACTGCATAAAGAATCTCATTCCACATCTCCATGACCCAGACATGATTCTCAATGTTTAAGATTGTATATTAATATGAGTGTTAATAAATAAATAAAAAAAAAGCTTTGTCAAGTTTGACACATTTTATTCACACAAAATACAAATGAAAGAGGAATTCTTAAACTCCTTGTCAATATGATCTCCAAACTTGAAACATTTCTCTGTGAATTGCATTGCATCTGTTATAGGTGTGGCCAACTGTCTACAAAATCATCAGCAGATGGCTGATATTATGTTGACATCACTTGTAAAATATTGGCCAACTAGTCACTCCATTCCTACTATAGATATATAAGACAGGCATACTAAAATTACTAAATTAAAATATTTACATACATAAAATATTTTTAGAGCAGAATTTTAGCAGTCACTGCTAAAAAAAAAAAAAGGTACACATTGCACACACACAGGAACAGGTTAATTCTACATAATTTTATCTTACAAAATGATGTACTTGTTCAATGCAAGAGAGAAACAAGAACAGAATAGTTGTGTTTTAAAAAAAAAATTCTGGTGGAAAGGTAACAAAGTCGCTTCCCAGAACTGGGTAGCTTAGAACAGTTTTTAATTTTTGTATGATTTATGTTGTTGAGCTTCACAGCTTTCTCTTTAGTCTTTTATATTTAAAAGTAACCCTGGTTGGAGAAGATGAGTGCTTCCATATCATTCTGCAGCTTGCTCTTTAAGGATGCAGTGACAAAAAATAGCATTTTTCTTTTAATAATGCAATGCAAAATTCAGTCCCATTTTGCTGATAAGATGTTTCAGAATGAGATATGCACACACATCTAATTAATCCTCAGCAAAGTTTTTTGTACTCACACCATGCTGCTACCTTATAAATGCAGGCAGTCATGAACAATATTATAAATATAGTTCTATTATCATCATTATGTCCTTGAGTTTTGTAGTATTGATTTGAATTGCATCATCCAGGGCAACATTGCTGCCTAGTGTTGGATCCTACTTCTTCTCAATTTATACCTTGAATCTGACATGTTAATCACTATGATGTTCTTAAACAAAATAGAAGGTTGCTAGTTGATTTCTAATTCAAATATAGAGAAAATTTATATTTAAAGACTGCACCACTCTATATCTGAATTAGTTCAAGAACTGAAGAAAAACCAACTCACAACTATCTCTCCTTTTAGGTGTTAATATTATATATACTGGCCGAGTATATTTAACTTATTTATCTCTCTCGCCTTGGTTCGAATATTTTATGAATGGTGCAGTAAAAGAGATTCAGGCAAAATACAACCTTGATTAACAAAAACAAACATTTAATTTTAGAATCACAAATTTTACACTTAAGTTCAAATCAGTAATTAAGATATCACAAATATTTTAGCTTCTCTGATAAGTTCAATCATACAGACTTAGACAAAGGTAATTCTGTTATCACTATAATACAGTCTTCTCACAGTTCCTTAAGTTCCAAAATACAATAAAAATTTGTAGTAACACCTCTTCACAAGCAAACACTTATAAATTTACACTTTAGCTAATTCTCCGCAATAGTTACTGTTAGTATAGGGAAATTCTAGGATGAAACTCACACACTTCTCTGTATGGGAATATTAATGGTTGGAATAATCTTACTGATAATCTTCTTTCTTCATAAACTTGCACACAAACATTTTTTTTAACTGTAAACACTTTGAGCAGTATACGGCACTCATTAAAATAAATCTTCTAAGCAATAACTGAATTAATCATCAGTCACAATGCACATAAACAAACATTCTTGCTTGAAGTACTACTGATCACTCATGAGTTAAGGCAATACACATTAAAAACAAAACAAAACAAAGGTCGGTGCTAAAATTAAATCTCAATTCAAGTATCGCTAGTCTATTTAATAGTCTCTCAGCTGTTTTCCATAGCTATAATTGTTTTTCTACAACTTATTAGCTAACTGCTTCTCGACTAGTAGACTTAAATTAGCTGCTTGAGTAACTCGCCGACTTGCTATTATTACACTCTGATTCCCGAGTGCCCAATGCTCCGATTCCAACCCAATGCCAATCCTCTCTCTCTCTCTCTGTTTCCTCTCTCTCTTTATTTTCAGCGTTTCTTCTTTATATATGCGTTCTTCCTGCCTAAATTGTTCTCATGATTTCTTTGACTAAAACTCTTTTCATTAATTTTCAACATTCTCCTCACGTGCTGTTTCAAACTCGTGCTTGCTCACTTACATACGTCTCCATGACAACAAAACAAAACATAATAAAATTGAGCTATTGCATAATGTTAAATTTCTACAAATAGGAATAAATAGAGAATATTTACATTTCAATTAATGTGCAGTTAAATTATCAAATACAAGTTCTTATAATATTAATATAGTAATAAATAAAATAGCTTAATAATATTTAATACAGTCTTTTCATTATTAATACATATATCTTTGATTAATTAATTAAATATTAGATAAAATTAAAGGTAGTTATATGAATGTTAAATTATAAAATAAGTTATTTACATTAAATAATGTTTACAAGTCTAGCCTATGTGATGGAAGATCATGTTGGATTCTGAAGCAAATAATAATTACTTAAATCTCTATATATTCAGAATCCAACACTAGTGTGGTTGAAATTCTCAGCAGTTAGATCTTTGATCTTTCTGCATTATTGACATAGATTCCTGTGTCTTTGAATTGCTTTTTCCCCCAGTTTATCATCTGAACATGATGATCCTTTTCCATATGAAGGGCCAATAAAATGTTATTTTGATTTAACATTCTGGAACCACAAGAACCACCTGACTTTATTTGTTTCTGCTTAACACATACAAGCAAGATACCATATTCTCAGTGCAATATCGATCATTGCAGTGTAACCACTTGTCAGGAAAAAATTATGAAAAGTGCACTGAGGATTTATCTTTTCATTCTTACATTCTGAAATGTTTATAATATTGCATGTATGAAATACAAATGTTAGCACATTTCAGTTTAGTAATATTTGGTAATATTTTATATTTTTTTTTATTTTAGTTTAGTTTACAAAGATGACATTTTACTAATAATTTGGACCAATGAGAGCTATGATATGTGGTCTAAAATTCTGCAAGAAATAGTTTATCTGAGTTGAATTCAGTAAATCCATTTGTTTGCTAACTCTTTGGTAGCACCACTTGAAAAGAACAGCATCCATCTCTTGGTGTTACTTAGCATGAATAAAGATCAACACTTTTAGAACCTTTTTTATTTTCATATCATACACTATGAGAGAAATACCATAATAGAAATGGAAAATGATTTAAAAAAACGTGTCTTGGCAATTATGATTTTCTGTTTTTGCTTGTTCTTTTCTTTTCCCAACTTTTTTTTTCTTCACGAATGAGAATGTTACTGTCCATATAAATTCTGCTTTTTCATGATGTCATTTTGTAATTAGAAAGAATCAAATACTCTGTAACTGTACATATTAATAAAATGTATATTTTTTTTATTCACAAATTTTTACAGGGATACCAACACAATTTTCCGGGGGAATACTCTTGTATCAAAATGTATGGATGAATTCATGAAACTGATTGGAATGCATTACCTTCATGAAACATTAAAGATTACTATTGATTTAGTGAGTAGTACTTTATTCAACTTTAATGTCTTTATTCACTTTTAATTGTCTTTGCATTATTTTTTAAAGTAATTTTTTTTAAATAGTTTGTTGACATAGCACTTTTTTGTATCAAGTCAGAGGTTTCCAAACATTTGTATTAGTAAAACTTATAGATCAACCTTTATCTCGGACAATGTAGAATGCATGTTTGATTTTGCACTGCCTAACTAGGCTAAACTTTGGTGTAGTATCTGGTTGCAAATGATGAAACTGATGTTCAGGCTACCACAAACTGGGTGTATGTTGAACAGCTTGAAGTCCTCGTTTGCAACCAGATACTGTGCCTACTTTCATATTGTTACACACACACACACACACACACACACACACACACACACACACACACACACACACACACACACACACACACACACACCTTGGAAATATATATATTTCCAGAGCACTTATGTAGCTTAGTGGAAGTGGCATGTGCCATTCATGGTTCTAGACTGCCCGAAGAAAGAGTGTTGTAAGTTCTATTCTAGTCACTGGCTAGAGGAATTAATTTTTTCAACCAGTTCCCAAGTTAGTTGATCTCCGACATGGGCAAGCAGATTTTTTCTCCAAGAAACTCGAGTTTTTCAGCCTGTAAACTCAAGAAATCAACCATAGAACCCACACTATTTTCAGACAGTAAAAACATAGTGTTAGGATTAAGGACCATGAGATGGTGGCACCTCTCAGCCGTCTCTTTTCATAAAATGACTAGCTGATATATATTTCCACAACTAATGTGCATTAAAACATCACATTGCAGGAAACTGTCCAGGAGTTAACCAGTGTAGGCAGGATCCGTGTGTGGCATTTATACCCATCAGAGAAAAGGCCAGTCATCTGTGGTTCTAGCATGATAGATGAGCTTCATTATTCTAGTAACACCACTTGCTTATTAGAGGCTTAAAGTGACCAAAAACCATATTTAAATACCAGAGTAGCAAAGTTGCTGTTTACTTTTTTTTTTCTTCATTTCTTCCAGCATGCAATATGAGTGATGTTTTTGTAGTTACATCTCATCAAGGGTACAACTTTAAAATGATTTATTTAAATAAATTATTTATTTAAAATAATTATTCTGCCAACTGCATGCCAGAAAGCATACTAACTCAAACGTAATGGCAAATACTTTCAGAGACTTCCAGGTTAGCTAGTAAATAACATTTCTGTCACTGTTCTCATGTTGATCTCATTCTAGCAGTGGTATGTGGGAGACATCGCAAAGGCTATGTTTGGGTTAGTCAGCAAATTCTCAATGTTATACCTTATCAAAGAATCTATCATATGTTAGATGTCTTTTCCAGGTAAACTCAACCAAAGAGAAATAGATTACATGCAGAAATGAAATCCTCTCAGTACCTACCAGATTCACCCTAAAAGTATACATGGTCCCACTTTCAAATTTCAATGTCCATTTCAATCTGCCAAATCATGTCTAATTTTCTGAATGGAAACTTAAATTTCACCTTCCTCAGTCACTTGCTTTTCCCAATTGCAAATTCATTGACTTCTATTATTATTATTATATCTCAATGGTGATATACTTGTTTTCACTTTGATATCCTATGTCAGAGAGTGTAACTTAGAAGCTCCTGTTTTTTTATCTTCTTTAGCTAAAACTTTTCTCATTCTACCAAATCATCTCAGTTATGCTGCATGAATCATTGTGAACTTCAGATTTCCTTTCATTAGTTCTTTAGTTAGTCATTCTCATACAGAGGTGGCAAGATTTTTCCTTCTAGAAACTCTTGTTTTTATCACTCAAAACAGGCACACTGTCCAGAAGAACATATAATTAATGGAAAATTATGTGTTCTTTAATTATAGACAATAATTATCACACGCTTAGTTGCTTTGACCTTAATTCAGAACAGCCCAATTTCTTAATTTTTGGTTTTTGAAACCAATTCTCCACAACTCCAATTGGATTTTCTTTTCCAGCAGCACTAATGGATTTGTTATCACCAGTGTTCTTGCATAAATTAACAGTTAACAATGTTAATATTTTAGGATAACATATCATCCTAATCATTTTATTCTTGATCTCCTTCACTGATGATTTCCCAATTATACTGTACATGGTGGTGGTTTGTCCTAAGGCAGTTCATATATAGATCAGTATCTAGCATTAACTTCTTCTCTCATAGAGCAACATTCACCAATTGCTTACTCATCCTTATGTTACTTGCCATTCTAAGAATTGTAAAGTGGGATGATATTTGTGATCTTTAATTTTCTTAGTTTAATTAATTTTTTGAGTCTTCTGATACAAACCTGTGTACTAAATGCATCACTGAAACAATTCAAACATTCAATCCCTTTTTTAAATAATGAAACCTGTGGTGAGATCATAATTAAAAGAAACACACGTATTAACCACAGTGAAAATTATTATCTTGTAAATATTTAATTATTATATTAGTAAATATTAGTAAATAATTATTTACTCTCACCTTTGATGTTGCCTGGCGTTTATGAGATTCCATGCTCATGCAAATTGTCTTACTTCGGACAGACAGGTAGGTCTGTTCAGAAACGCATCTCGGAACATCAAGACCACATTAATCTTTTTAAACCGCAGAAATCTGGCCTCTCTCAACACGGAATTGAAAATCCAAGCCCATAGGATCCATTGGGAAAAGTATAAACTTTTACATAGATCTTTATATAAACACGAACGTTTATATAAAGAAAGTTCTGAAGCCCTACTACACAGACCAAATTTAAACCACAACGACGTTCTTACTATTCCTAAAGTATGGGAAATTGTCATACAAAATTGTGTTAAATAATTAATTTAAAAAAAAAGATTTTTTTAACACGTTACGCATGTTTAATGAGATTCTATTGTAATCATGCGCCCTAACTGTATGTTATTCCTATTATTGTTTAAACTACTGTACTGATGATGTCCTTAGATACTTAGGATGAAATATTTACAAGTAAATAATTTTCACTGTGGTTAATACGTGTTTCTTTTAATTATTCAATCCCTGTTACATAGTCATACTGTGAATGACTTTCGTCAGTTTTTTTTTTTTTTTTTTTTTCCTGTTTATGCTGAAAATCAGAATAGTTATAAGCAGATTATAGATAAATTCAAAATTATTTTTAAAAATCTACATGCAGGAAACCTGCATTATATCCAAATAACAGTTTAATTCTGCACCCCTTGCCAAAACTATCGGCTCTAATTTTTGTCCAACACTCTTATCTTTTCTGCATTCAGATGGTTCTGTTACATTATTATTATTACATGGCACCTTCAAGGAGTTGAAGAACTCATCTCAGGAGAGCACACTATTTTGCCACATGAAACTCAGTCTCCCCGTACTGAATCCTCAGCTACACGTAATGAGACTACTACCATCAACACACAACACCATCTACTGTCCACCACCACAAATAGCCTTTTTTTGTCTGTAAATTGCATGTGTTCTCTTGGCTGATTTGTCTGCATGCAGGATGAAAAACTGGATTTTCTAGGAAGAAAAACCCTGCTACCTTTGTATGAAATCAGCTAACTCATCTTCAACTGAAAAAGTCCATATAAAGATTCCTTTCTCATGATGAGAATCAAACTCAGTTCTTTTCCAGTCAAAGGTGCAATCTTCCATTTGTTTTCCAATTCTGCTATGGAGGCAAAAAAATATACTGTTATTATTTTTATAGCATTAAATGTTTCTTTTTTCACAAGAAAGAGAATCTTGTTCAATATGGATACCAAACAGTATCTAAATTGGATAAGTCTCTGGAATTTACTTCTGTTTTGTTTCACATATTTTACATCTTGGAAATTAGTCCATGTACAACTTATTTCTAAAAAAAAAAAAAAAAAAAAGACAAATCTTTACCTTCTATAACCTGCTGGATTTCTGTTCAGGACATGGATTGGCCATCAATAACACCAGGTAATGTGGGGTAATGTGACAGTAACATTCAAGAGTACAGTAGAAAAGCTGAGTTTCTTTTATCAACATTTTACCATTAGTGTTAGTTCTTACTAATGACCATATGATGCTAATGCTACCAGAAACCAACAGATATGCAAATCAGTCTTGTCTACCACACAGGAATGTGAAACTCCAGATAGGGAAATGAAATCCAAGAAAGGAATACTCACATGCAAGAAATAAATAAATAAAATTTTAGAATCATTTTACTTATTGGACTTGATATATGTTCTTGAAATACATTTATACTAGTCAAAGAATGCCATGTATACAAGCTGGCAAATAAAGAATTCGCTGCCCAGGGACAGTATTTGCATTTCTGTGATTAATGCTGTAGATGTTTTAAGTCTTTAAAATTTCTGCATAAAAAAGCAAATTCTTTGTATATTTTATCAATTAAAAAAACTGTGCACTGATCATTAGTGAACAAAAGAAAATTATTAGAAAGCAAAGCAAAATATAAATAAAAAATACAAATAAATATACATAGAAAGCACAACAAATTGTACAAGATGATTTGCTGCTCCACCAATCCACCCATGTTAGATTAGATTTGTATAAGAGGACGGTCTACGCCTGAATGTGTTTGGTATCAGAAGTCTTAGAAAACTAATAACTGGTATGAGCCCTAACACAGAGAGTCAGGAAATGATAATGGGAGGAATGGTGAGAATATGAGTCTAAGAGCAACATTCTTATATAATTGTGCTAATGACTGGAATGGACATTATCATGGAAATGATTACAAGGAGAGAACACTTTTGAATTTGTGTTCATCTGTTTTGGACCCATCAAACGTGTGCAAAGATGTCTATGTGTAAGGCACTAGAGAAGAATAGAGATCTGCAAGTTGTCCAATGGACAACTTGCAGATCTCTATTCAGATAGGAGAGGAGGAGACATGCTGCTAATGATATTGGATAACTTGAAAACAGTTAGTGTTTAGACTTATGATTGTATTTCTTGTGGCCGTGAATTTGAAGCCATTTGATGTGAAGTGGAATCTAACAAGATCCATTACAAAGTGGGGTGTTGTTATAGGCCAGATAGATCAGTTGCTAGTGATGAAGAAATGCGTCATCAAATAGATACGATGGGTGCAAAAAGAGTAATCATAATGGGAGACTCCAATTATATATATAAATATTGTGTAGCAGTAAAATCTCATGAGAAGAATGAAACTGAATTTATTCAGCTGTTGCAAGACAACTTCCTCGAGCAGCATGTGACAGAAGGAACTCGAGGTCAAAGAATGTTAGATTCGATTATGGTGTCAGAGCGTGTTTCAGTTAAAGACATAACTATTCTGCCTCCGGTTGGTGACAGTGATTGTACAGTACTCACTTGGGAAGTGACTAAGTTTATGAATGTTCCATTCCATGCTGAACTAGAAAGCAAAGTTCGAAGAATAACTAGGGTAGGAGTCAAATGAATGTGTAATCTTAATAAGCAAGAGATTCGTAAAAAAAAAATGTAAATATCTGTTATGAAAATTATAAGAAGCAGGCTAGAATAGTCAAAACTGTTGTGCAGAAAGTAAGTCTGAGTATAAAAAGAAACTGGCTCTGCAAGCTAAACACAACCTACAAGAATTCTGTTGATATGCTGCAAGTAAAAGGAAGAATGAATATGAAAGAATAACTCCTTATTGCAGATGGTGTGAGAGTGACAGATGCAGAAGAGATTCAACTAATGATTGTCCATTTTGCTAAAAGTTATCAACCTGGCATATGTAAATTGAGTTCACTGCTACCTTTTCACTGAATGAATAAACTCAGGTTTCTTCATTGAGGAGAGGAGGTATTAGAACTGTTGCACAAACTGAATAAATATTCAGCAGTAAGGGCTGATGGGATATCAGCACGGCTACTAAAAGAGTGTTCAGCTGAACTGACTGTTCCTTTGACCAGGCTATATAATTTGAGTCTAAGAACAGGGAAGATTCCACAGGAATCGAAAGAATGTTTGATAATCCCATTTCACAAGGGTGGTGTGAAGACCGATGTATCTAACTATTGACCAATCAGTATCTCTGGAGCGGCAGTGAAGATTTTGGAAATATTGGTTACTGGTCGTATTCAGAAATGGGTTGACAGTGAATCTACTTTGCAATGAACAGCATGGGTTTATTAAAGGAAGGTCATATTTTAGCAACTTGCTCACATTCCATAATAATGTTACCATTGAACTAGACAAGGGGAATGGATACTTTAGGATTTTGCTAAGGCTTTTGACAGAATACAGCATGGACGACTGTTGCATAAATTGGAGAATATGGGTTTGGTTTGGATTATAAAATATTAGCGTGGATAAGAAGATGACTGACTGACTTATCAAAAAGTGGTATACAGGAGATGCGCGTCTGCAAGATTTAAGGTAGTGGTGTACCACAAGGATCAGTCCTTGATCCACTGTTATTCAATTTGTACATTAATGATATTGGGAAGGATTTGACAGGTGACATACAGCTATTTGCTGATAATGCAAAGATAGGTAGAGTAATCAGGAATGTTGCTGATATTCAGTACATGTAAAGTCATGTACTTTAGCATCATTAGATATCCAATGTCATATTGTATCGGTGGGATTATGCTAGAAGAAACTGATCAGGCTAGGGATCTTGGAGTGTTAATAGATAGCAAGTTGAAGTTCAGGGGCCATGTAGCAAAGATTGCAAATATAACTCAAAAGATAATTGCAATGCTGAAACAAAGTTTAACATGTAAAGATAAGGAATGCATTTTGCCTCTTTACAAAGCCTTGATAAGATTTCACTTGGACTATTGTGCACAGGTCTGATTTCCTAGTTTCCGTTGTTGTTCTGATACAGTGGAGAGAGTGCAAAGGAGCGTGCTAAAAATGATATCATGATTATGAAGACAGATCGAGATTTTGTAGACTGCAGAAACTTGCAAACATGAGAAAGAGGAGTGATATATTTGAGACTTAAAAACATCTGAAAAGGTCATACAGGATTTTATTTGATGGAATTTTTCAATTAGGGAGGGTGTGAAAAGAATAAGAGGGCATTCTTGGAAGCTGAGAATAAATGCTGCTAAGAAGGGAGTGAGGGCTAGATTTTTCTCTCATAAGATAGTGCGTGATTGGAATGGATTGCTATTGGATGTTGTGTGTGCAAGTAGCATGAATCAATTCAAGAATAAGTATGATAGCTAGTGCTTGTAATAAATCAGCGCCTCCCTCAATGAGTCCCTGATTCTCTGGAGGTCTCTCTTAATAATAATAATATTCCTGCCACACCCAGATGAATCACCTGCTCTGTATTATTATTAGTTCATTGGATAAGCCCTTCGCTTATAGCTGTTTACTAAGCTACCAATCTATTCGGCTGCTGCTTACTATTAGTTAATTATATTTTGTAAACAAATCTTTCCCCTCTCTTCATAAGTTTTTAATTATGCTTATAAATACTAACATGCATGCGTAGAGGTTATAGGATCAATCCCATAATTTGCTCCACCCAATAACTTATTGGACACACACACACACACACATAATACACAACTGTAAATTCTTAGTAAATTAATTTGCCTCTAATGAAAGTATTTCTATTCATTCTCTCTCTCTCTCTCCCCTACCCCCCTTGTATTTGTGTGACACATGGCTCACGTCTCATTAATATCAGTTTACATATTTATACCTTTCATCGTCATCAGTTTCCTAGTATATATCCTCAAAGGGTATTCAGGATGCTGTAACAGCACCACATGATTAAGTTCACATTATTATCAACTTCCTATCAACAATTTTCCTGTAAATTAGTCTGTTACTTGTCAGCATTCCAATATTGCCACCACTAATGATGGCCTGTAATATTTAGGCTGAAATATATGGCCTTAAATAAATAAATAGTATTATTTATACCTTGTGTTTTATTGTGTTAATTGAAAAAAACCTCTAATGGTGCAAGTATCTCTTAAATAACACCGAATAAAGATGCTCATTCCTTTTGATCAGACAATGGATGCAAACAATCAAACTATGTGTTTAAAAAAAAGGGGGGGAGCATAGAAACCCTGAAGGTCGTCCCAGTTGGCACTATTGTAGTGTCAAAGGAACAAAGCTTTGGGAGGAATGCAATCTGTAGAAATTAGGTGAAGGTGAATAAAATTGTTTTTTAAGTGTGAATATATGGCAGAAATTGCTTCACATATTATTCCATACCAAATCAAATTTCTGTAGCATTTTACTTGTCAGTTGCATCTTCTAGCAACAGAAGTTTGATTATTGCTCCCTGCTGTAGTAGTGTTATTTATATAGATTTGTATAAAAAATGTGAAGCTCTTAATATTAGAGCTTTCCCAACTATTTGATTGAAATAACCTAAACTTTAGTTAACCAATCCTTGAATCAGTTGATATACTAACTCTTAAATATGCTGTCTAGTTTCATTCAGTTATTAATATCAGCAAATCAGTTTCTTGTTGTAACTGGATAATTGAGAGATCATTTAAATTGCATTCATGGATAAATCTATATTATTCATTTTCCAGGTAATTTCAGAACATAAACCTTGTGAAATCGATCCATTGAAGCTAAAAGATGGAGAGTGCCTGGAGGTAAATATGGTGAGTAAGTATTTTGGAATTTATCTTCTGCATGATGTGTGTGTGTACATCAGTTGGGCAAGAAATTAAGAAGTAAAATCTTTTCATGGGTTGCTCATGTCCCAGAAAAGTTCAGGAGAATAAACAATTAGTACTCCTGAGGTTCTTACATAATTATCAATAGTGGTAACACTTTTGATAATCAAATTTGAATTGGAATCATGAGGGGAAAAAATTTGTAGAGCTAATTAAAATAAAATAAAATAAATATATATGTATATGTTTATTAATTTAATTTAAATGACAACACTGAGATAATAAATAATAAGGTTTAATGAGGACACTACTAATTTTGTTGGTAGTCCAACTTCTTCAGGTGTCAAAGTACAAAGAAAAATACAAATTAATCTGACAGAAACATTACATAATAACAACAACAGATCTACTAAAAACTGTAGTACAGTTTAAATTGGAGTCCGCACTAAAGTTCCAGCTGTATGTTTACGCGTGCGTGTGAAATCACGAGAACGCCAGCACTGAACAGCAGAGCTATGCAAATCTGGCAAGGTGTAGCTAAGGCTGCTATTCATGTGGGTTGAATCAAGGGTAATTTCTTTTGACTCAAGAATACGTCTTTCAAGTTCAGATGGTGATGTTTTTCTTTAGGTTGACTAAGGATAGAACGGAGTTTAGGTAACATAGAGAAACATGCTTTAATGTTGAACTTTTTTAAAATTTTAGCCAGTTTGAGGGAGAGGGAACTAATGAAAGGCAAGGAGATGTAAGCTCGGGGGGGGGGGGTAGTATAATCTTCATTAGTTTGTTGACGTCGGTGAAAAAGAAGTTTCTCAATACTTTTTGAAGTAAAACCATTATTAAGAAAGTTCTTTTTGAGGAAATTAAGTTCATGTTGAACCTCTAATTCGTTCGATAATAAGGATCTGGCCCGATGTGCAAGGGTGGAAAAATTATACTACTCCCAGAGCTTACATGTCCTTGCCTTTCATTAGTTCCCTCTCCCCCAAACTGGCTAAAATTTTAAAAAAGTTCAACATTAAAACATTTTTCTCTACATTATCTAAACTCCATTCTATCCTTAGTCAACCTAAAGAAAAACATCCAACTTCTGTTCCCAGGAGTATACAAGATTTTTTGTAATTGTGGAAAACCTTACTACGGACAGACTGATAAATCTATCCTTCTCCAGGTTAAAGAGCACAAAAAAGACATTTCCTATAACAGAATCCGAACCAGCGCTCTCGCCAGCCATGTCTTTCTCTATAAACTCTGATGAAGGCTGCCAACATCAAATAGACTGGTCTCAAACTTCTAATATTCACAAATGTTATGATAAACTTGAAAGACGTATTCTTGCGTCAAAAGAAATTAGCCTTGATTCAACCCACAAGCCTTAGCTACAGCTTGCCAGATTCGCATAGCTCTGCTGTCCAGTGCTGGCGTTCTCGCGATTTCACACGCATGCGTAAACATACAGCTGGAACTGTAGTGCGGACTCCAATTTAAACTGTACTACAGTTTTTAGTAGATCTGTTGTTGTTATTATGTAATGTTTCTGTCAGATTAATTTGTATTTTTCTTTCTACTTTGACATCTGAAGAAGTTGGATTACCAACAAAACTAGTAGTGTCCTCATTAAACCTTATTATTTATTATCTCTGTGTTAAGTCATTTAAATTAAATTAATAAACATGTTATTAAACTGAGTAAATGTGCATATGTATATATATATAGCAAGGAAAAGTTTTTATATAAAATGGTTAAAAAAGATTTCAGCTTATTTAGCACATTATTAGATTGCCAACCACCTAACTTCATCAGGATGGAGGCTGCATGTTGGCCACACTTATGCAGACAGAAATTGTAGGTTTTTGTATGACATTTTTGAAGTCATTATAATTAAGCTTCCCATAGCAATATTATAAATTTTTGATTCTCAAAAATTGAGTGCCCTTGCTTTGAGAGCTTTCATTATTATTTATATGGGTACTCTATGGAGTCAAAAGACTCATCACGGGAGACCCATTATCCACAATACCTATCATACATCTCCTTAAACCTATTCACTGTTAGGGCACTCACAACTGCCTCTGGCAATCCATTCCATTTATTCACCACTCTCCAAGAATGAACGTAGTCTGCACACTTTTACTAACTATACTGTTGACAGCTTCCAAGTGTGACACCTTGTTTTTCCCTACTCCCCATGTATTGAAAAAAAATTATATAAATTCTTTAAAATAAATCTACATTATAAATTAAAGAAATTAACTTGTGTATTAAAATGTTTAATTTAGTTCAGTTTCTTATAGTATTCAATTTTTTTAAATTTGTTTATTTTTTCAGGTCAATTTGATTGATTATGTTGAACGTACATTTTGTGAAGTAACAAATTCAGCTTTAGCATGTCCTCAACCCATGTGTGAAGTTTTTTCAGTACTAAAGGAATTAGCCACCAGTTACTTTCCAGCCAATGGAGAAGTACGTTATTCTGTTGTATCTGGGTTTATCTTCTTAAGGTTCTTTGCTCCTGCTATCCTTGGCCCAAAGTTGTTTGATCTTAGTCATGACCCTGTGGTAAGTGTAAGATACATTATTTTTTATGTACTTTTACCGAGATTTATATGTCTAAAGTGGAATTTCATAATAGTTTATTATTCAGGTCTTCCTATCAAGATTCTATAAACAAATTTTACTTTATTTTTTTTAGGATTCTCAGACTAATAGAACATTGACACTGATTTCTAAAACCATTCAGAGCTTGGGAAACCTTGTCAGTTCAAAGTCTGTAAGTAATTTTTATAAATATTCAATTGGCTTTTTAAGATGAGAAATAAATTAATGTGAAAAAAGTAAGATTAAGCTATTTCAAAGTTAATAAAATGCATTAATCAAATTATTTTCGAAATAATTAATTTCACTTTATTCCATTGGAAAACTTCATCATGTTAGTGAAAATTAGAATTTTCATATAATATAGTTAACATTCCAGTAATAATATCTGTTTGCTAAAATATCCTTTTGGTAGAGAAAGAAAAAATTCTTTCATTTCTCTTCTTTCACTGGAATGTTAACTGTATTATATGAAAGACATGAAAGTTCCAATTTTCACTAACATAACTACTGTAATAGCTACTGTATTCATAAGCACAGTTATGAATATGTCACATTTTTATTTGAAAAAAATAGTGGAGAATACCCAATTAGTAGACAGTAGCTATCACATAGTCTTGGTTGCTTCAACCACATTTCTTACCAACCCAAACTTGTTTCCTCTGTAATTATATTCCAAAATATTGACATCTAAAACATTATGTAGGATTTGGGTGGGGGGTAAGCACAAGGGAACCTTGGTTTATGCTAGGGTTAGATTCCTGTAGATACTGGCATAAACACAAGCAGCATAAAAAAAAAAAAATATATATATATATATATATATATATATAAAGTTATGAGTCATTGAAATATGTTCATGGTCTACAAATAAACATCCTCCCTCTTTCTGTCTATTTTTGTACCAAGAAATTAAATAGTGTGCACTTTATTATGTGAGAATATTGCCCTAATTCATAGTGCATTGAAATGTGCTGAAATTTTTGTGATCCCTCTGCAATCGGCATTTACAACTTCATTGTAACTTGAACGTTGTGAATTTTGGTTTATTGTTTAAACTGAAGACCCATCCCCAGTTTGCAGGCACATTTCCACTTTCTTCAACATTCATTGAACAAACTCCTGGTAATGCTTGTGTTCTGAGAATGTTGTGTTAATTCATATCAACTTGTAACACAAGTATTTTTTTCATCCTTTTCATCACACTCTGATGTGAATACATCTTGGAGATGCTAATTTGAACTGATGATCCAAAGAATTTTTTGATTTTCTCAGAAATCATCAGTATGGTCATAACAGTAGAATAGACCAAGTGCAGAGTTTTGTGTGTTATTTGGACAGTGATCATTATCCCTAACATTTAGATGTATACATCTAAATAAATCCAATACAAGTTTTTGGGATTCTTTAACTAAATTGAATAACTTCTGTAATAAATTTGATATAAAAAAAGCACTAAAAAGGTTCAGACAATGAAAGTAGGCAAGAATATGTGCAAAAATCATGCTGCATTTAAGTGTTCTATTATATCTCTTTATATGTCCTATGTCATGAAAATTATTTCCCTTTATGAGAAAGAGCATTGTTGTGGTGATGAATCACATGTGGGGCCACAGTTCTGGTCTTTTATAATGGACATTCCCTCTTAAATTATCCAGATTTTTGTAGAAGTGTTGGTAAAAGTATTTTTGTAGAGATATTGACCATTTTTCTTACTCGGAAGATATTTATGGTGCATACATACCTTTAGTGGAGAATGTATTTTTATCTTGTTTACTTTCATGGCGATGTTATTCATGCCTTCTTTTGAGGAGACATGGTTGTTGTACATTGCACACTCTCTTTTAGTTTCAAAATTGTATTGTCATGACTCATCACTAGCGATAACAATGCTCAGGAAGTTTGTTTCTTTTTCCCACTTTGTTCAAGAAGATGGTGGCCAAGGTTTATCAAAACCTTGACCACCATCTTTGTGCATGCCCTCCCTTCTTCATATTCAAATCATTAATCAAAACCTTGCAGATTGATTTCTTATTCATGTTTAGCATTTTGACTATCATTCTAATTATAAATGGTCATTGTACACCAAACTTTTTTTTTTTAATGTTTTCATTGATTTTGTGGTTTCAGGATGACTGGATTTCAGATCATCATGCACATCTTTTTGACATTTGAAAAATTTGTTTGTACTATTCAGATATGCAAGTCTTGCTTCATCTTTGTGTCAGATCTGATCTAAAACCTTAAAGACATCAACAGCAACCACTTGATAAACTTTATCAATACATTTGTCCAAAGGTGGGTGACATAATAATAATCATTCCATGATATGATTATTCTTCTGTGATACTTATCCAAGCACTTGCTCTGATCTAATAACTGAAATTATTCTTGCTGGAATGAGGGCCTTTATTCCACACTTAAACTCAAAACCACTGACACCTATCCCAATCCTGATTATCCAATGTGCAAAAGCAGTCCAAGTTAAAAACACTAGATTCTCGCTCAGCTGTGCTACATCCCATAACTGTAAATTAATTGACAAATAACAAGAAGACTTTGTAAGGGCCAAATGTCCTAAGCTTGCCTTCTGGTTCCTCACCAGTTGTTAGGCAAAATTGCCCTACCATGTTTCCACATCTTTCTTATCCTTATGGACTCATAAAGATAAGGTAAACCTCTTGGCATCACTCTTTTCTTCCAACTCTTGTTTAGATAACTAAGGCAAATGTCTTCTCACTATTCCACAAACTACCCACGGTATGCCGCCTCTAATCTTTTGTCAGAATGTCATCAGAGGAATGCTTGATAACCTTGATATTAACGGGTCACCTAGTCCAGATGGTATCCAACACGACAGTGCTGTGTGTGTAGGCAAGAGGTTAAGGAATGGGGGGAAGGAATATATTAACAAGTTCTTGAAAAGCTGGCAGTTGCATTCATTGGGAAAAATGGTATGGGGAAGGCTCTTTCAAATAGAAGTAGGAAGAGAGGTGTTTCAAGATTGGAAGGAAGAAGATAAGTTGATTAGAGATGCTTGGAGAGGAACTGTGTGCATATATTGACCAGCATACTTTTATGTGATTAGAGAAAAGTGGAGGAATGGTAATGGCCAGTTGATGGAGTAATACCTAAAGTGTCTATATAAAAACATTAATAATAAAAAAGGGAGAGGCAAGGCAGAGTGCACAAAGAAGGCATCTATGAGAAAGTAACTGGTGGGGTCTAAGAGAGAGTTTAAAGAGTTTAAAGAAGCAGCTTCTTTAAAGGATTTAAAGAAGCTGCTAATATGCTAAAAAACCCAACCCAATGCAATAAAAATCAAGGTTTAATTCTCCATCAAGTGTGGTCAGCTCTAATAAGAAATCTACCTCAATCTGAGCTCGGACTGTATGAACGAGAACAAAAACACGTGACATCGTTTAGTATTGTTCAACGTCAATAACGTTATATATCTGCATTCTGTTATTTGAGTTTTATGAATAGCCAGACGGTTATGATTTGTATTTATTAATTCTCTTGTTTAAACTTTAAGTTATACTATTTACCCCCTGAAGATGTAAATCCTATGATTTACGAAACTTGTCAGGAACTATTATTTCAGTGTTTTATATAACTGAATAAAAAAATGTGGTGTAATCGCCGAAATATATCTTTTGAAAATGTTTTAGTTTGAAAAATCCAGTAGTATCTTCATGGGGGACTACAGGGTTTCTCAAATAAAGAAGATGAATGGAGAATGCTGTCATCAGAAAAACTATGAATGGGATTTAAAGTTAGGAGAGAGAGAGAGAGAGAGAGAGAGGATCACCAACGTAAAGGAGGAGGAGCATGCGTGAGATAACATAACCCAGGAGTACTCCTGATGAAAAAATCTAATGAGAGTAAGCCTTCAAAATAAACAAGGCCATTAGCAGTTGACTTCACGACTTGGAAACATGATATTTAAATAAGATAAATAATTTAATAATAAAATTTTAAATAAATAAAATATTTATTTTATTTCCAACTTGTATATCCAGCTTGTCTCTATTCTGTTGGATCACTTCCTTAATTTTCTTTATTCTTGACAGAAAACAGTTGAAATGTTTCTTCTTACAAGTGGCCAATTAAGGCACAAACACTGTTATCATATACTATGTATATAATTTACATCACAATTCCAACAAGTAAACAGGCTCCATTAATTCAGTATATGAGGCTCACATGTGAAAACACATTTACATAAACTATTGTTTTTGGTATTTGTCCTTTCTCATTTGAAATATTTAACATATTTAAATTTTTAATTCTGTGCATAGATTAACCATCTGAAATAATCAGCTCTGTAATTTAGCAGACAACTATTCACAAATTCATTAAACAGTTGGGTAGATTAATTTATATATTGCTATATGTATACAGGCAAACCTCCCAACTCACAAACATGATGCTTTCCTTGAAATGTGTTCACAAACTGAATTTATTTATTTTTCATAAAATGTATTGTTAAACTTATATGTCGGTGAACTTTGGCCATCATAAAAAAGGATTTATGATTCAAATATTCGTAAGCATGGACTTCTGTGTTCATTAAATGAATGTGGAGTCAATTTCTTAGCCCATGAGGCGTGTGTAAGTATGAATTGTTTGTATCTTGAAAGATATTAAGTACAGGTTTGCTGTTGTATGTGTGTGTGTAATATAGTTTTGCTCTGCTTGCAAACCATTCAGATAACAAGACCAGCTGAGTTTTACCTTATGATGTCACTCAGTTTTCCTTAATTATAGATTTTAATACTTCCCCAGTTCTAAGATTTGTTAAACTGCCATGTTAACTGTAATATTTTACTTACATGCATTCTTGTAGAACTGATAGTGATATTTCATTCTGCGAAATGTTGCTACTTCATTCCGGATATGTAATTGATAGATCTTATGCAAAGCTCATAACTATTCCTGCAATTATATTTCAGCTGCATTTGATTGAAAGATTAACAGAGAGCTTTTCAATATTTGAATTATCCCTTGCTACTCCACTAATCTCCTTCATTATCCAATTGGAATGTCCCATAGTGATTTACCTTTTCACTGGCTACATACCTGCAGGGGGAAAAAACACTTCTTTTTGATTTCTTTTGTTAGTCCTTTTCTTCCTAATACTGCTTATAATCATCTTTCACTTTCAACTATCAGATGAACATTTGTGTTTCATAATCTTATGCCTATTACTTTCGCCACTTAACTAGTCAAAGTTCTCAGTGGTTATGGGATTTGAGATATCTCTTTAAGCAAATGATGCACATAGACCACTCAAAAGAATCCCTTTCCTACCACACCCTGTTCAATTTTCTTTGGACATTTTTTCATGTCCTGTTGTGCACATCTTTAGAGTTTGCTATATATATTGCTATATATATATATATATATAGCAATATATATATAGCAATATATATTGCTATATATATATTGCTTACTTTTTTTAATTAAAAAAAGTTATTCTTAAAATATATAAAGAAAAGTGCATTTCATGTTATGTGAAAATCAGTGTATGAACATTTAATTATCAAAATATTATTCATTTTTTCTAATAATTTTTTGCCATTTTTTTCTTATTTGTCAAATATATATACTAGTCAAACAAAATATTAAAATTATATGTTCATACTTCAAAATTGACCTCAAGATATATAATAATTAAGTTATTATAATTAAATAATTTTTATTATATATATTTACAGCCTCAACAGATCTTCAAAGAAGATTACATGATTTTACTTTACAGAAGTTTCATCTCTGAAAAACATGTTGAAGCAGTTCGTGTGGTAAGTATAATGTTTATATAGGTTTATCTATCACTCACTTCACTGATTGTCAAAGATAAGTAACTTGGTTTCATATAAACATATTAGTATGCTGATATGGTGCTTAATCTTATCTGCATAGTCTGTTCTCAGGCTAGTTTTCTGTTTTTGAAGGGAAAACCTTGCCACATAACTTTTCGCAAAACTGGCTAACTCAGTTTTTGTTGAAATTCCCTTATAAAGATTCTTTGTGTCCTACACAGAGTATAAATACTGATGAAAACTCTTCTGGTTTTTTTTTACTCATTAACTAAAAATTTTTGAACAAGCATACAAGCACTTTTTTTCAAGCCTAGTATATTGACCTCACATATATTACAGGTTGCAAAATTAATACAATGTTAGTGCTCTTTTTTTTGTGTGTGTGTTTTGTGTCTTTCTCTCTCTCTCTCTCTCTCTCACACACGTGTGTTTGTGTGAGAGAGAAAGAGAGCAAGGTTCATTCATATGTTCACTGGGCATCCATAGATGCCATATAGTCACTCCAATGCTCGGTGATGTGCCACACCAGGCCTTGCCATGTAGTCCTGTTGTATGCTTTTCTGGAGGCTTCAACTCTCTGAAGATCAGTCACTCCACACACAGCATTCATCCATCTCATTGACGGTCTACCCCGTCCTCTTTTTCCAGGAACTTTATGTTCTGTTACTGTTCTGGGAAGTCATCCTTTCAGTGTGTCCAAAATATTTTAACTTTCTTCTGTCAGTATCCTTAAGGAGCTTGAAAGTTCTGCTGATCTTTTCTAACACCCATTCATTTGTATGCCTTTCAGTATATGTTATCCTCAACAGCCTTCTGTAAAACCACATCTCAAAAGCGGCTACTCTTTTTTTATCTGGCTTCTTTAGGTTCCAAATCGCATCCATAAGTCGCTGTTGGAAAAACAACTGTATCCAAAATCTTCAACTTTGTTCCCATGGAGAAGATAGATCCATCCTTCCAGATTTTAGACAAGACTCTGACTGTTGTTTTAGACATTCCTAATCTTCCTAAAGGGAAGATTAGGAATGAAAGGAGTGAAAGGAATGATTAGGAGTGGTATGAAAACTGACTTCTTCCAGTCTCTAGGCCGTGATCCTGTCTCCCATATCCTTGTAAGGTTAAAGTGCTTAAGAGCAAGGTTAAAAACATAAATAAACAAGGAACCTATTGAGCAGCTAAAAGTTGTAATCCTTCAAAAAATAGTAAGAAATACTATTCCAGAAAACAAAAGTAGATGGAATGGAAAATGAGAAGTTTTGTTCAGTTTGAGGCAGGCAATGACCGATTTTATTTCATTTTATTTAATTTATTTTTTGTTTGTTGAGGAGAGGGAGAATTTGGTGAAATGGCCTACAAACAGTTTCAAAATTGGCAGCAACACACCTGCATTTATAGCTTAATTTAATAAATTGTTCCTTTATGTAGAAAGTTTTTTCACTTGGTATATTCTGTTTAATCTTTTATCCAAGTGTAAGCAAATAAAATTTGTGCATGAGGTGTCTTCATGACTAGACTACTTGTATATAGAGGCTGATAACTTCACATCGATTCTCTTAGTAACCCATAATGAAAACATGCTTTCCTTTCAAATGTGCATAATGCTATGCATTGTTGGAGTCACTACTCAGGTTTGACCTTCATTGAGGTCTCATGGATAGAGAGATACACAATATGATCAAAAAATATCTAGATGCCTGCCCATCTCCTGTCTCTCTCTAATATAAAAGGCATTAATATGGAGTTGGTTTATCCTTACCTGCTATAACAGTCTTCTGAGAAGACTTTCCACTAGATTACTTTTCCAGCAGTAATTCTGTTTAACTCTTCCAGAAGGGCATCATTGGTAAGGTCAGTCACTGATGTTAGGTGATTTGGCCTGACTCATAATCAGCATTCCAGTTCATCCCCCAGAGGTCAAGATCAGGGCTCTGTGCAGTATGACCAGTTAAATTCTTCAGCATCCATCTCATCAAACCATTCCAGCACATACCTTGCTTTGTGGACAGGGCATTGTCATGTTAATACATGACAATGTATTAACATGACCTTCACCAAACTGTTTTCATAAAGTTGGAAGCACAGAATTGTATAGAATGTCATCATAGGCTGCAACGTTAGGATTCCCCATCACTGGAACTAGGAGTTCCAGTGTTGTTTCATTTTATGCAAATGAAACTTCTACCTTAAGTTTTCACCCAAGTATTAAGGACATCCATCTTCACTGCAAATTCAAAAATTAAATAAGGTACAAACAACATAATTTCTACATAGGCTGGTGTAGCAGTGTTTCATAGCTTTATTTATACATGCATTCCATAATAATGAACTATGATAAACAACAGCAGATCTTATGGATCTAAGATATCTTCTGGGAGATTGTTTACATGGTTCAGCTTAGTTTTTTTTTTTTATAATAAACATTTATAAAAAAACATCATTAAGACTTGAGAGCAGTTTTCACCATGCCACTCTTCTTCATTGTTCTGTGACTAACATATTTGCAATGTTGATTCAGTTAAGTTGCTTGTACCTTGTTTAATTTGATGACTTCATACTGAAGGTACTCTTAAGATTTGAGCAAAAATTTTATGCAAATAAAACTTCTAAGATAAGTCTTCTATTATATAAATTTTTCTTAAAATGTGTATTTACATTTCAGTCATAAAAAATGTTATTATTTGATATATTGTTGCTTTGGAATGTAAGTATTACATAAGTTGAAAGATGGGGAAGATATATCTCCTCATTCCAAAACTGCAATGTGTGTGTTAAACAGTAACACACACACACACACACACACACACACACACACACACACACACACACACACACACACACACAGGTTTCCATAATTAATTCTATAATGAACTCTTGTTATAATGGAAAACCACTGTCAACTGTAGTAAAGCTATTTTGTGTACATTGTTTAATGGCATTTCTTATTAGGTGTTTGTTTTTTCAATTGCTATTTCCTGTATTCTTCACAGTTTCTGGAATTAATATCTTCTTCAGCTACGATATCACTTCATAGGCAATTAGATTTTCCAGTCATCTTAAAAGAGGGGTAAGTTAAAACTATTTTTTTTCTTTGAATGCACTGAAAATTTTCTTAATTATTAACTACAAAATTCATTTGTGATATATTTTAAGCTATATATATACAGGGTGTTCGGGATAAATTTGACAGTTTCGTAAGGAAAAAGAAAATCTTCTTTGTATCTATTAAATTTAATGAATTGACAAAAAAACATTACAGGCAGAGTTAATTACAATACTATCAACAAGATTTACTCAAAATAACCACCATTAGCATCGATCACAGCTTCAATTCTGCTTCGGAACCTCGAACAAGCTGATGCTACAGTCTCCCTGGGAAGGGCCGCAAAAACTGTTTTAATTTTATCCATTAACTGGGCTTTTGTATTACTGGAAGTGCGATTGGTGTCTTTTTCAACTGCGCCCCATACAAAATAATCCATGGGGTTAAGGTCTGGGGAGTTTGGAGGCCAAACATTTGGACTGGTGAAGTCGTAGAAATTTTCAGACAACCATTTTTGACTTTTCCCAGAGGTGTGGCAAGGGGCCGAATCCTGCTGCCATACATACGGCCTACCATTGGCTACCCTTGTTATCCAGGGCTTGACTACAGTTAGCAACTCCACGAACAAAGCCCAAATTCCAATGCCAGGGTTCTTCAACACCTGTTCCTGCAGATTTGCGAGGAATTCTGCTGTACGAACGCAATCAGATCGTCTGCTAGGGATCTTTCTTCTTGCTACATCCTCGTAGTCACCATTGCAAGTCTCTAGTTCATGCCTGATTGTTTTTACTGTATTCAGGGAGCATTGGGCAGCAGTCGTAATATCCTTATTTTGATGGCGGGCACGAATCATCATGATACAAGTTATTCTCTTCCATGATTCAGGTGGGTTCCAGCTATCCATCCTTTCTGACATCTTGTATATGAATGAAGAAGGGTCCAAACTTTTAAATGAAGAGAAGTGTGTGTTAATACATGTAACTTACGGAAAAATATAATTAATTATAAATATGTCAAATTTATCCCGAACACCCTGTATATACATACACACATACATACATACATACATACATACATACATACATACATGCAAACCACCACATAGATTATTGATCTATGTGGTGGTTTGCAATGGTGAATTCAAAGACATACTGCTTTTCTTCACATCCTGATATTGGCAGGAATCTGGATTCATCAGTTGACACAACTTTTATCCAATTCTTCAAGTGCCTGGTTTTGACCATTGTAAGTCTCTGTTTTTATGTTTTGTGCACAGGAGACCCAAACTGTTTTCTTCACCCTTTTTTGGGCTAGAGTCTCCTTAGTTCATTAATTTCAATGAAGACGCCCTTTGATTGGAAAGATCCAATTTAGGATGTGAAAAACCTTTATCAAAGCTTTCAGTTGAAGGTTTGTCCTGCAGCCAGGAGAATACATCCAGTTTACACACACACACACACATATATATATATATATATATATATATATATAAAAGCATTAGACTAATACCTTATCCCGATATTATGGTTATAAAGGCCAAAGTTATGCAAAATACCAAGGGATTATTATCTATTTTTGCCTAAATGCATTACTAATGTTTTTCTTTTTTTTTTTCCCCATCCCAACTGTTTTTTTGACTGTTTTTTTTTTTTTTTTGTTATATCCATTCTTGATTAATTCTTAGTTGTTTTTTGTGAATTCCTAATCAAGTTTGCTGTTAATGTTGCCACCTCCTCTCCTGGTGGCTACAACTTAACTACTGTATTAAGTAGTTTAGTTGTAACACTAATTGAGTGTTATAACTTAAGTTGTAACTACGTGTATTCAAAATTTGTTAAATTACAGTTTTCCCACATTTCTCATTCACAAATACAAAAAATAGCACAAATATCTGCTTATATTTGTGCTACTACCTATTTATGTTTTGAAACCACATGGTATCATATTACATAGTAGTCGATATCAAATGTGTGTCAGTATGTATATGCTATTTCAAAAACATCATCATCATCATATTCCTGCCATGTACCCTCAAGAGGTGTACAGAATATGACAGTACTACATGAAAAAATTACATCATTACTAACTTCCTATCTACAATTTTCCTCCAAATCAGTCTCTTACTTGTCAAGACTCCAACATTATCAGATCTTATATTTCTATCATCTAAGGCACTTTGTACCATATCAATCCACCTATATCTTGGTCTTCCTCTGGGTCGTTTTCCTGCCAACCTGGCAGAGAACACTTGTTTTGCTAATCTTTCCTCTCCCATTCTATTTAAGTGACCATACCACCTGAGATTAGCTCTGCTAACACATTCCTGGATGCTGACAATGTCAAGTTCTTTCCTAATATCCTCATTTTTAATATGATATTGCCATTGATGCCATCTGTTCACGCCTATAATCTTTCTCAGGACTCTCATATCTGCGGTCTCTAGTCTTTGGTAAAGTGTTTTACTTCTGACCCAGCTCTCAGATCCATAAGTTAAAACTGGTTTGAACACTGTCTTGTATACAGCTAATTTAGTGTTCTGACAAATTTCTCTCTTATTCCATATGAATTTATTCAATTGACTCACTACCATACCAGCTTTGTTGATTCTGTTGTCTATTTCTATATTTAATTTACCATCTTCAGTAAAAATCGTGCCTAAGTAGCTGAAATGTTTTACTTGTTCCACAGGTTCTCCGTTCACAACACAGTTGACATTTTCAATGATTCTGCCTATTTTCATTGTCTTTGTCTTTTTATTGCTCACCTTCATACCATATCTATTACAACAGCTATTCAATTTAGTCAGAGAATCTTACAGACTTGTAGCGGATTTATTTAGAAGTATAACATCATCCGCATAAAGCAAAAAGCTGACATTAACATTTCCAATTTTTATATCAGGTTTAATACCACATTCCTTCATAATGTGACCCATATAGATAATGAATAACAGAGGGGATAATGTACATCCTTGTCTCACACCAGATTTAACATTAAACCATCTTCCTGTAGTTCCTTCAATTCTAACTGCTGACTTACAACTCAAATAACTGCAGTGTATTGAATAGCTTCTCTCTTGGCACCTTGTCATATGCCTTTTCCAAATCGACAAAACTTAAATACAGATCTTTGTTATATTCCCATGCTTTCTCGACTATTTGTCGTAAAGTGAAGATCTGATCCTGACAGCCTCTATTTGGCCTGAATCCATCTTGTTCTTCACCAAGCTTTTCTTCCACAATTCTTCTCAACCATTTCTCAAGTATACTTGCATAGATCTTGCCAGGAACACTCAGTAGGGAAATACCTCTGTAATTCTCACATTCAGATTTATTTCCCTTTTTATATATGGGTACTATGAGAGCTCTACTCCAATCATCGGGAATTCGTCCCTCTGTCCAGGCTTTCTGAAATAAGCAGTGCAGCCACTGTAAGACTTTTAGACCACCATACCTCAGCATTTCTGGTCGAATATCATCTACTCCTGCTGCCTTTCCACATTTCAAGCCTTTGATGGCTTTTTCTACTTCAAGTATGGATATGTATTCCTGACTGCATGCCTGGTCAGTGTTTTTTATCACTGTGCTGTCATCACTGCTTGTTTCATTTAGCAGTTTTTCAAAGTAATTACTCCATACTTCAAGGATATCTTTTTCTCCTGTTTTCATGTCACCTTTATCATCTCTAACTCCTTTTACAGCACTCTTTCCTCCATTCCTAAGCTTCTTCAACAACCTCCAGAATATTTTGCCACCTTCTTGATATTTATTTTCTATATTCTTGCCAAAGTCCTCCCATGACTTTTGTTTAGCTAGTTTTACACACTGTTTAGCTTTCTTGCATTTGTCTCTGTATTCTGTAAGAGTAAAAGCTGACTTATTTGCCAGGAACTTTTGATATGCTTTCTTCTTTTCCTTCACTGCCTCTTTAACTTCCTGTGTCCACCAGGGAGTTCTGATTTTTTTATCCTTGCACACAACCTCACCACATGCCTCTCTGGCAGAATCAATCAATGTTTTCTTCAGAGTTTGCCACTGAATCTATAAGGTTTGATTCCTGTTCTCAAACTCTTTCATTTTCTTTTCAATAATCTTTCTGTATTTTAGTCTACAGTTCACATCTGAGAGCTGCTCAACTTTTATTCGCTTTAAAACTTTCTTACATGTTATTCTTTTCAATATGAAATTCAATTTTATCCTGCTCAAGACTAAATAGTGATCACTTCCAATTTCAAATCCTCTGTACACTCTGGTGTCCTGCACCAGGGAGAAAACATCACTATCAATAATAACATCGTCAATGAGACTTTTCTTATTCCTAGCCTCTTCTCTCCATGTGAATTTGTGCACATTTTTATGTTGGAACATGGTGTTAGTAATAATCAGTCCATGTCCTGAGCAGAAATCCAACAGATATTTGCCATTATTATTAGCATTGCTCTTTTCTCCAAATTTTCCTAAAATATTTTTGTATGTCTCACAATCATTTCCTACTCTGCTATTTAGATCCCCAACAATGACCAACTTTTCCTTTTTCATTGTGTCAGTTGCTTTTTCTAAAGCCTCAAAAAATTCCTCCACTTCTACCTTAGTAGAACCTTCTGTGGGACCATAGGCACAAATAAGTCTCATTGTCCAGTTCCCCATTCTTATATTTGCCCACATTACTGTACTTGAGACTGACTGCCATTGAAGAAGATTTGCCTCGTATTTTGTGTTGAATACTATGGCTACGCCTTCTTTTCCTTGATTGTCATTGCCTGACTATAACATTTTGTATTTATTGCTCAGAAAGATCTCGCCAGTTTTGGTCTTTTTTGTTTCAGTCACCCCTATTATGTCGATCTGGTACTTATCTAATTCCTCAGCTAGCTCCATTTCTTTGCCATTCTGGCTTCTGACGTTGATAGTACCGATCTTTAACTCTGGTGATGTTGAGTTGGGGTTTGTTTTCAGATTTGTTCCAGTAGCTGACTTTTCGCTGTTCGCCCTGGTTCCCTGGCAAAAACAACGGGGGCCTTGTTTAACCGGGCAACGACCCAGCTGGCATGAAATTTTGTCATGTTGTACCATCATTTTTTATTTTGGTTTAGCCAATAAGAATACAATTTGGTCGGCTAAATCCCAAATTGTCAACCCATCCTCGTTTGTTCAGTATCAAAGTAGATACCCAACAGGGTGCACCACGAGAAGGTGAGGATTGGACATTAGGTCAGAAGCCCTGGTCGGTTCTCCGCATTCCTTTAAAGGCTATGTGGAGGTCTCCTCTCAGTTATACAGCTTTGACCCTTAAGCACCCCATTTCAAAAAAAATAAAATAAAATAAAAATAAAAAATATTGCGCATAATTTCATAGCTTACTTTCTGCCAATTTGGGAATAAGATTCAGCAGAAATGCTGCATAAGTAATGGGGAACATATTTTAATGCAGATAGTGGTGCATATGACAAATGACCAGAAATTATTTGTCACATGCTTCTTTAGCTTATCATATAAACATTCAGTTGGGGGCTGATATTAGGTGTCTGAAACAGCCAATCAAAGTTTTTGTGGCTTACATATGTAACAAAAATTATATAGAATTTATTCAAGAACTCTAATTTATTTCATCCAACATTACGTGAACATCGTCTTTATATTATGTTCATCAGCTGATATTAGCTGTCTGAAACAGCCAATCCATTGATACAGTATTGTGGTCTTTCAAGGACAAAGCTTTGCATATTCAGGTACATGAACCTTTAAATTCCTTTTGAAATCAGCTTTGTGGTCTTTCACCACAATATCGATACAATTAAAGTAAGTTTTGCAGCTTACACATATAATAAAAATTATATATAATTTATTCAAAAACTCCAATATACTTCATCCAATATTATATGGACATCGTCAGGGAGATAGACCATTAACTACATTCAAAAGATTGATCAGAATAATGACTCATAAATCATGCATATATTAGCTCGTGTCTAAGTTGCAGATGAAGTATATGATTTTACACTATTAGAGTTCAAAGGAACAATTGTAGTAAATTGCATAGATTAAATAATAATAATAATAAAATAAATAATAATTGTTAATTAAAAAAAACAAAAAACTTATAAGTAATAGTCATCACTTCCCAACACTTGGATATTGGCATACAGTCTGATCAGTTCAGGTTTGAACAATTTCTTAGCATTTCACATGTTTCAAGGAAAGGACGATTGAATTTGAACTTGATAAAATGAGGAAATTTTGTCTAGTTCCAGAAAGAACTCTGTGCCTAGTGTCAATAGCATGAGAATCAAGGCCAGACTTGTCAAATACCAAAAATGTAATATAGTCTTGATGTTCTTCAATTTTAATCAAGGCAGAATGGCTAATCTGTCCAAAATAGGAAAGATGATATGAGCAAGGTGCTTGATAGACACCCGGTGAGGAAAGAGGTGATAATGTATCCTTTGTCGATGATAGGAAGGAAGACTTTCCGTGCTGGTTAGAAAAAAGCATATAGATTGAATTTATGATAATCCTTTATATTTGTTCCAAGGTTCCTTTAAGGTAGGACATCCATTACATATCATATTGCTTTTTTTTTTTTAAATTAATGATTATTATTTTTTTTATTTATTATTTTTTAAATCTACACAACTTGCTATAATTATTCCTTTGAACTTTAATAGTGTAATATCATATACCTCAGCTATGACTAAGACATGAGCATGTCTAATATACACATGATTTATGGCTCATTAATTTGATTAATCTTTTAAAGGTAGTTAATGGTCTATTCTCCTGACAGTGTCCATGTAATGGATGAAATATACTGGAATTTTTGAATAAATTCTTTATAATATTTTTATTGCATGTGTAAGTCATGAAACTTACTTTAATATGGTTAGTGCACATGTTCCATTAAAGCTATTAATATTGGTACAATGATGCTACTAAGGACAATGTTTTGCAATTCCACATAAATGAACCTTTGTTTGGTTGAAATATATGGTCTTTCACCATTAAAAAAAAAATAATAAAAAAAAGCTGCTTTGCTATCTAGAATATTTTGCAGTATGATTTTCTGGTATTGTGTAGAGAAAAGCCAGATTCCAGTGCATATCCTATGCCCTCTGGGGTAGTTATCTGTTTGAAAGTATTTTTCATGTTTCTAGATTCAAGTGAAATGAAAATAGCAAATGGTGAGATTAATTACTCAGTGAGTCGGTTTAAAATAATGATAATAATAATAAAGTACTTTTGCTTACCAGTATTCTCTCCTCTACCATGAGGCTTCCATGGGCTTCGGAGAGAATAGGTGCTGTTTTAGACAATGTACTACTTTATGGCTGTTAAGTGCACCCATCCCTAATCAGATGACCTAACCATCCCTTTCTCTTTCTGTCAAAATACATAGCCAGCTTGTTTTCACATCATCATTATTGTGGCCTTTCGTTGTTATTTGCATATGATGTTCCATTCAGTGGCCCTTGGAAAGTTTCTCAGAAATCTGTTGATCCCCCCCCCCCCACTCATTTACAGTCATCCATCCAATCCATCTATGTTCTAATTCACTGATTTCCACTATTGATGGAAGTTTAATTTTAAATTATCCTGTGCAGTTCTGTTTATGTACTTTTAGCACTTCCTTTATACTGTTGACTTCAGTTGTCTTTATTTGTATATTCTCTACTAATATTCCAGTTTCCCAGTGGTTTTGGAAATATAATAAAACTAGAGAAATTAGAAATTAGCTAAATTTTATCTAATAGAGCACCTAATTTCTGCCACCACCAGTAGTTTCCATAAGTAAATAAATACTATTGATTTTAATTATATAAGTTTTGAATTTGAAATATAAATTAACTGCTTTGAAAAGATGCTTAGCAGATTTGAAGCTCTGTTTTTGCAAAATTATGAAATAGTTTTGTTAAAATATGAAGACTGAAAAAGAAAAAAAAATAATAAAAAAACTTTAATTTACTAACACTGCAAACTAATTTAAGCCCTTTTAATAAATATGAAACCTCAAAATACTACTTAGAACCAATATCATATTCAGAAACAACAGCCTTAAATGCTTTTAAGGCTGTTGTTTCTGAATACAGAATAAAAAATAAAATGAAATAAAATTTGAAGGTCTCTGAATGTGGTAAAACATTTTGGAAAGCAGCAATAAAAACATTCTGGAGTATCTCCTCCCAATCAGAAGACTTGTGGTAAGAAATTAGTGAAAAACAGCAGTACAGTTGCACTGCTTTTCCCACTAACTTCTTTTCATCATTGGTTATTTGAGTAGTCAAAGACTGACCAATACTGACAACTACACAACTTGTATCTTTGACCACTCAAAAACCAGTGATGTGATAATAGATGATATTTAATAGTTACAGTGCTGTTCCATTTTTACTCATTTCTTTACATTTGCCTTCTGTGTGCATGTGGGAGGGAATGATCCCAAAAATATTTTTTTATTACTGGTCTTTTAGGTCTGTATTTAGTTCAGTTCAGTCTCAAGGGCTCACTTTAGTGAGTACGGGAGTGGCGAACCCGAGGTACCTGATGCTGGACCATACCTTATTTCATGTAATATACATCTGTTATATTATCCATAGGATGGTCCCTACTCTTATTTCTTTCTATCCTTTTCTTCTTTTTTGTTCCTTTCCCCCAATGCTATTAGAGTAATCGAGGGCTAGGGATGATTCTTTCAATGTTTCTACTTTTTTCATCTCTTCATGCATAGAAAGCAACAGGAAACCACTATGCTTCTACTTTTTCCCTACTTTGGATGAGCAGTAAAGATCAAAATGACGAGCGATGCACAGCTCAGGATGGGTCCCCTGGGTTTGGAACTGCGCAATTGGCTACCAGGGAGGTCACTTGTTCCCATATAGATATGGACCAGATTGCATGTCAGTCATATGAATCTTCTTTACTAATGCCTGCGGGAGGTGGAGAAGTGGAAGATGGAAGTATTCGTGTGGAGAAGGGGCTAAAAGTAATTTTCACATTGGATCTTGGAATGTGAATACCTTACATCAAACTGGAAGATTGGAGATTGTAAAGATGGAGATGCTAAGATTGAAAATAGATGTTCTGGGAATGGCAGAGGTGAGATGGAAAGGAAAAGGAGATTTTAGAACAGAGGATGGAATAAGAATAATTTACTCAGGAGGGGAAGAGCAACATCAAGCAGGTGTTGGAATAATATTGAATAAACGGGTGGCAGGATGTGTGGAAGGCTACTGGCAAATCTCAGACAGAGTTTTAGTGGTAAAGTTGAAAGCAAAACCAAGAATTACTATTAACTAACTTTCTTCTTTGTGTTATTTTCCTCAAAATATTTTCCGTCATACCAGATATATTTACCTACTTGTAATTATGAGGATGAGAAGGTAAAGAAACAAATGATATAATTATAATACAAGGTGATATGAATGCAAAAATCGGAAGAGGAAGGGAGGAAGATATTGTTGGGATATTTGGATTGGGAGTGAGAAATGAAAGAGGAATATGTTGTTGGATTTCTGTAGAAAGCATGATTTAGCAATTATGAACACTTGGTTTAAGAAACATCCAAGAAGATTGTACACATGGAAAGCCTCAGGGGAGAATATAAATAGTAGAAGAAATCAGATAGATTATATTTTGATAAACAAAAGATATAGAAACATTATAAAAGATGTGACAACATATCCAGGAGCAGACTGTGATACAGATCACATATTGTTGTCAACTAAGATAAGGATTAATCTAAAAAAAGGTAACTACAGGGAAACGGAACAAATCATGGAACATGGAGCAGCTGAAGATACCAAGTATGGCGAATGAATTCTCAAAGAAAGTAGAGGAAGAAATGAATGAGAGAAATATACAAGAAAATGATGATGCAAGTGAAAAATGGAAGATTCTGAAGGAAAGCATAATTACTGCTACAGAATTGCATTTAGTCAAAAAAGAAGAGGAAAGAGAGAAAAGAAAGAAACCATGGATGACGGAAAATATTTTGAGGAAAATAACACAAAGAAGAAAGTTAGTTAATAGTAAAACAGAGGAGAAAAAAAAGCAGTATAAAGACTTGAGTAGGGAAATACAAAGAGAGATAAGAAGGAAAAAGGAAGAGTGGTTAGATGAAATAAGTAAAGATACTGTTACATCCTGATACCTTCACTATGTGGAATTTTCAGTTATCATGGTGTAACATGAAGAGAAAATAAAATAAAACCCCTGTATAAAAGCTAATAGATGAATTATTTAAAAGAAAGAAAAATATTCTTGCATCCAAGTAAAATATTAAAAAAAAAAAGGTGTTTGTTGAACTGACTAATAAGAGAAGGAATATATTAGTGTTGTGATATAAAAAAAAAATTAGCTAAGTAAGACAGAAAGGATTAGTCATAAGAAATTGTATGTGAGAGGCTAGAGATTAAAATATTAAGTAAATTCTTAAAAATTTGGAAAAGGGGGGGGGGTAATTTAGAGGCTAGCAAAAGGAAAACAATAGACTATCGCTCAGGGTCAATTTCTGGATTGAGACATCATCACGTGCTCGCTGACTTCAGGATGTTTGGCAGAAAAACGCCACCCTAATTGGTCGGTGAAGTCGAATCTAGTAAGGGGCGGAGAAAAGAAATTAAAGAAGGTGCCGGTAGGGATCAAGTTATAAAAGGGTTAACCTCCCCCCCCCTCCCAGAAAGCTTTTTTTCTGGATAGTTTCTTCACGAGCTCCTTTGTATAGGTTTTCATGCGGTTTTCCTGAGTGGCGGGATTGGAGTTATCTCCGTCGTCACAACAAGGAAACAAAAGTGAGCGGGATTTCAATTCTGTATTTCCTATGGTAAGAAACGAGGAATACCATTTAGCTAAAGGAAAGAAGATATTATCTATGTGTTTCATCGCCCAGTGACAATTACAAGAAAAGGAAATCTGTAAAGAAGTCGGTGTCCACGTGGTGAGTTTCACAGCCATTGTATAGATGATTCAAAGTATGTCCTTAATTCAAGAACGAAAAGTTAAGATCGCGTAAGCACAGTTTAATGCCAAAAGAACTTAGAAGAACAGATTATAAGCGAGATCATACCAGGATAGAATAATCGGAAAAAGTTAGAGGCCAATATAGAAAACTCAAGAGAAAAAGGTATTGTAAAAATCTCGTGTTAACTGAAAATCGTCTGTAATTGTTATCATTATTCTATTACTGAACTGTTGAAGAGACTAAGGAAAATTATACTAGGATTTTAGTGCATGACTGATTATAATGAAAGTATGCTTGCTAATATTAATATTATATAAGTAATTCATGTGTCCTTAGAATTATGCATGTGTATTGTAACGTATAGGAAAGTTTTAAATGTCAAAGTTATGTGTCAGCACAGTGAAAGGATGATTTAATCTACATAGTTTTAGATAGTAAAATAGAGTGAGTTGATCACATATGTCCAGGTGCTACAGCATATAGCATATTCAGACTAATATAGGGTTAACTAAAGTGTTAATTAGATCTGGGATTATACATATGATTGTATGTGTTGAATTTGTTATGGCGGCATGATCGCAATACCCATATAGGATCATAGCCAAATTACTTGTGATAAGCTAATGTTATTTTGTAAATGTTTTCTTAGTATTGAATTGAATTATATTAGAAATTGAATTGTACCATACTAATGAGTTTAATAAACCTTTGTTCACTGATAAAACAGTTGTCTGAAATTGTGGCCCAATGCACTACTTGAAAAATGTACGAACCTAATCATGCAGGAAATTAATGTGTTAAAAAACGAGATAAAGTGTCACGACTGCAATATTGTTTGACATTCAGGCATATTTTAGTAATTGCTCCTTGTTTTTGTATTTAATATCTCAAACTAAATGTCCCAAAAGGCACAGTATAATATAAATATTAGAGACACTAAGGGGAGAAATAGCTTAAATAGTTGTCTGAAATTGCTGCCCAATGCACCACTTGAAAAACGTACGAACCTAATCATGCGGGAAATTAATGTGTTAAAAAACGAGATAAAGTGTCACGACTGCAATATTGTTTCACATTCAGACATATTTTAGTAATTGCTCCTTGTTTTTGTATTTAATATCTCAAACTAAATGTCCCAAAAGGCGCAGTATAATATAAATATTAGGGACACTAAGGGGAGAAATAGCTTAAATATTTGTATTTTGGGGTGATATCTCATGCATAGATAATAGTTGAACATAGATAAGCAGAATTTCACTAGATAGAATAATAATCATAAATTGGGACACAACAATACAACAGCAAAGGCAGAAAGAAAGGACATAAAAGGTGTTTATAAAAACATTAATATGATGACAGGAAGGAGAAAGATGCTAAGGACTGGAGCAATCAAGAATGAAAGAGGTGAAATTCTGATAGAAAAAGAGAAGATATTACAGAGATGGGAAGAATATGTAAGTAAACTTTATGAAGACAGGGAAAGAGGAGAAAATCAAAGGAAAGAACATAGTGGGTGGGCAGAGACTATGCATCATGAGGGAGGAATTGAATCTAGCAATTCAAAAGATGAAAGAAGGAAAATCGCCTGGAATAAATGGTATACAGATAGAACTTATAAGGAATATAGGTGAAAAAGGTATGGAAGTGTTATGGCAAATTATTAATGGAATTTATGAAAGACAAGAATTACCAGAGGAGTTTAGAAGATAAATTTTTATCCTCATTCTAAAAAAGACGGGAGTTTTAGACTAACAATTTTAAAACGATAAGTCTTATAAATCACATTTGAATCCAAACTGTTCCTCATTCATTTCTATAGAAATAGAAATAGAAATGAATGAGGAACAGTTTGGATTCAGAACCAACAGAGGAACTAGCGAGGCTATAACTTGTCTAAGAAAACACTAAACCATGGTGGAAAGTTGTTTTTGGTATTTCTAGATTTTGAAAAGGCATTTGATACAGTGAAACATGAAAGGCTTTTTGACATTCTAGAAAATACTGATATTGACTCTTATGACTTGGAAATTTTAAAGAGATTATATTGTCACAAATAGCATCAGTATGTGTAAATGGAGAGGAAACAGGAGAATTCCCAGTGGAGAGAGGAGTCAGACAAGGATGCAAGTTATCACCATTATTGTTTAACTTTTATAGTGAACAAAAGTTTAGAGAGGCACTTGAGGATGTAGAAGAAGGAATAAAAATAAACAGAAGAATCATTAATAACTTAAGATATGCGGATGATGTAGTGGTGATGGCAGAAAGTGAAAATGGGTTACAACATTATTCAAAGAATTGAAAACTCTTGTAAAGAGTATGGACTAAGAATTAACACAAAAAAGACCAAGATAATGACATTCGGTAGAAAAATAGGAGATAATGTAAAAATAAGAAGTGGAGGAAAGATTTTAAAAGAAGTGGAAAGATTTCAATATTTAGGTAGCTGGATCTCAGAGAAAGGAACTTCAGAGCTGGACATTAGAAATAGAATAGGCAAAGCTAAATCAGCATTTATGGAAATGAAGAGAATTTTAATAAACAAGAACACTAAAATAGGCGTTAGAATTGGAATAGTTAAAGCAACAGTTTGGAGTATTGCAAGTTATGGAAGTGAGTCATGGACACTCAGAAAGAGAGATATGGAAAGAATTAATACATTGGAAATGTGGTGTTATAGAAAGATGGAAAAGATTAGCTATACAGAAAGAATATCAAATCAAGAAGTTTTAAGATGAGTTGGGATAGAAAGAACACTGCTAAAGAATATTATGCAAAGAAAGACCAGATTTGCAGGACATCTTCTGAGAGGTTCTTTGGGACACCTGACAAGAACTATATTACAAGGGAAAGTTGAGAGGAAGAGAAGACGCGGAAGACCAACTAGAGAGTGGTTTAATGACATCGTGGAATGGACTGGTTTAAGAATGATGGAAGCGACAGACAGAGAGAAATGGAGAAGAGCTGCTCATCTGCTGCAACCCTCTTGCTAGAGGATGCTACTGGATGACGACGATTTAGAGAATGAGTGTGATGTCATTCTGAAAAAATACTAGCAAAAAGGTTAAATTTTTAGTCTTGACATTTTCCTCTGAAATAAAAAAATAAAACAAGAAGAAATTAAAAAAAGACTTCTAATTCTGCAGAACTAGAACTCCAAATCTGGTGAGCATTTTTAAGATCATTGTTTAAAATTCTAAAATTATGTAATTTTAAGTAATGGTATCGAATAATGGGAACTACTGAATAAAAATATTATATAGAGACTTATTAGCTACACCTGCATTTGATAGAACACCTCATTTCTACTAATGCCTGAAAATGAGGTGTTCTATTAAATATAAGTTTAGCTGATGTCTCTATACTGTATTTCTATTTTATTATAATACTGAAAATGAAATGTATAAACAAAATTAATACAAGTTATAAACAAGTAAACAAGTATAAACAAGTTATATATATTTATTCAAAGCCGAATTTGGGGCTGGTATCAAGGTCATCTTCTGTGCTGCATTACAACATAAATCAAAATAAACGAAATGGAAAAGAATGCCTACATTTTTTGCATACTCAGACAACCTAATGGCAATCTTAAGTTCTCTGATTACAAAGAAAACCAATACACATAGAGAGAGAGAGAGATTCTATTGTCTCATCACTATCCTATCCAAAAGTTAGGTACTATCAAAGCCTTGATCCCCTCATGCTTATGCCCTTTTTTTCCAGAATAGGAGTTGAATTCCATTTATTCCACATTTCATTCTGATAGTTATGACATCCATTTCACAGAAAAAATTATGAGAAACTTCAAACACTGTTCTATACCTTCCAAAGAAGATATCCAGAGTTTCTGTCCTTATATCCAAAATATCACTGAAAAGATAGCAAGAATTTTATGCTCTGATTCTGAGTCTCCACATTTTTTCACTTGGTCACAAATTAAATTAAACTTACCATGAAATTATGTTCTTGTTTAATCCTTTATCCAAGTATAAGCAAACAAAGTTTGCACTTGAAGTCTCTCTTCATGATTAGGCTACTTAGTATATTATGGAGGCTGATGTCTTCACATCAGTTGCCTTAGTATTCCATAATGCAAAGCACACATCCTTTCGAATGTGTATAACACTATGCATCATGGGAAGTGCCACCCCAGAACAATTTTGATCTTTATTAAGGTCTCGTCAGTGACAGCCACACCCAGAAGAGATGCCAAAGTTGAATTAGCGTAGAAGTCATATATTTCCGAGTCATGAAGATACCTCACATGCAGACTATGTTTGCTTACACTTGGATAAAGGATTAAACAAGAATATAATTTCTTAGCAAAAGACAGTTTGGAACAACTATCTACCCATTATCTTATGCTAGGGTATACTTCCTTATGCATGTGTTCTCTTTCATAACCAGGAGAGTTGGCATCTGTTTGCATAGAGGAACAAGATCAGATACCTGGAGTCAGCTATTTCAGTATTGCTCAGCTTGCTATCTCCTTTAGACACAGTTTAATGGAATAAAAACAAGGTTCTCTTTACAAAATTCATTTCTTAATAGAAAAACTACAAAGAAAGTTGCAATGCTCTGCTTCACCAATCAAATTTAAAAACAATATTGTTTCAGCCTTTTTCAATTTTGGATAGGCGATTATAGAGAAAACAATACAATTATCATCATATGTTAGTATTTATTTATTTTTATTTTTTTAACTAACAAACATTTGAACTCTAATATCAGTATTACTAATGTTTGCTGCATGTATTGTCATGCAGATCACATCATGCCTCTTCATATATTTAAAGTTAAGCATTCTGTTAAACTTTGCTCATTTTGACTTGCATAATTTAACACACTGCCTTGATGCTAGGTTATAATGAAATGCATCACTTAATATTATAATGAAGGGCTAAAAGATTTCTCATTTTAATAGTTAATTTCTATTAGGAATAAATCATCTTAAGGTGATTCTGTTCATGATAAATATTGTTTCAAATTGCAAGATTAACTATCAGCATACATTTTTTGTGATTCATTATTTTATCGTGGATTTTTGCCACATTTTATTATTATATAAGATATTACATAATTTTAGATGTTTAGTTACCAAAACTTACCAGTCATTGCTTTTGTTTCAATTTTTTTTTATGAGTGGTTTATAAAGAAAACAGCTAAGTGCTACTGCTTTTTTTATTAGCTATGTTATTGTGTGCATTACTACATGCATTTTACAGTGTTGTTTGCTATTGAATGTAAAGAATAAGCCTATTATTTTGGTCAGTTTTTTACTTTCTGTTTCTGCCCTACCAAAGTCACCTCCATAAATAATCATATTTCTATTGGAAGTAGAATAACTGAGATCCTGCTTTCTTTCTCTATTACTTGTGCTGAAATTTCTTTTTTTCATGTTTTTTAATGAGGAAATTTTGTTGAAACAAAGACTCCTGGTTTTCAACATTGTGAACTTATTCTCTAATGTCAGCATCACTGAAAGATGCTAAGTTGATGTCTTGCACCATGTGCCAGTACATGCACTGTTTAGAACAATCAGTTATGCATGTTAGACCCACTGTCTTTTCATGCTAGGAACTTGGCTTCTTTGAAACCTAATTAATGCTGTGATAGTGTAGTTAATCTTATATGAATCTTGTATTATGGCTGTCAGTTGCATGTATTCTTCTGGCCAGTTTGCCTGTACAGTAACAGATGGTTTACAAAAAAGTCATTAATTCCTAGTGTTTTTTAAAAAGATTTTTTTTTAATGTCAATCCCACCTGTGAAAAGTTGTAAACATATCATACTGGTACTGAATGGGCTAAGGATAATATAAATGAGGAATAAATACTGCTCTAGAAACCAAATAAATGGGAATTTTGGTTTTTTAGAGGAGCTTCAAGACTTAATGACCCCCATTGTTACTTATTGTGTCTGTAAATATGTTTCCCATTTATGGAAGGATATTCATAGATACAAGAAACAACACATTTTGATGCCAAAATTATTAACAAATCATCTCAACTAACGCCTTTTTATTCCCGTATATACGGGAGTAGGCGAGGCCATTTAGCCCTATCTAACTTTTGGAGACTGAGTGGGCAGTTCAATCTCCACTGGTACCCAATCAGAGACAGATGGCCCAAGGCTATCACTAATTAAGCGGTACGCAGTGAAGAGAGACGGCTCAAATGTGCCGCCATCTCGTGGTCTCTAACCCTAACACAATATATTTAATGTCTGAAATAATGTGGGTTCTACGGTCGATTTTCTTGAGTTTACAGGACGAAAAACCCGAGTTTCCGGGAGGAAAAACCTGCTTGCCCGTGCCAGAGATCGACTAACTCAGGAACCGGTCGAAAAAAGGCTTAGAAAAATTTCCTCTAGTCGCCGACTAGACTCGAAACCAAGACTTCCTTCGTGCGGACTAGCGCGGTGGTGTGCAAACGCCACATCCACTGAGCTAACAAAGTTTTTTTTTTTTTTTTTTTGCTCCTGAAGTATATTCAGGTGCAAACTTTGTTTGCTTACACTTGGATAAAGGATTAAACTAAATTTATTATATTATAAATTATTAACAGTTGTAATATCTCATCAATAAACATGATTAACAGCTATGGAGATTCAGGCTACTGACTGTGTGATCATCTTACATTTGAAGTGAATCATAGATTTTTACAATTCCCCCCCCCCCTTAATATTTTTTTAACTTTTCACATTGTTAAAATGCATTTATATATTTAAATTTTAAGATGCGGATATTAGATTAATACTTTGCTTTATAATTATTTCAATGCTTTCAGTGGATAGTGGTGAGTAAGTTTTTCCTTTTATGGAAATATAATATTACTAACTTTTTTTAATAAATTGATTTAATATTAGCAACAGAGCAGTTTTCAAAACATGAGATAATTACAAATTAAAAACTTATGCTGCTTTGTAATTCACTACTGTGTATGGTGAAGATGAAGATGACTTCATAAATAAGTTTGCCCCTTAATTCATTTCTTTTCTTTTTTTTTCGCAGTATTAATATAGTGAAAAAGGAGATGAATAATGTCCAACACCCTAATCCTGTCTATATGTTTGCACTTGTAAAAATAATCATAATTTAAAATTCTGAATATTTTTATGTACTGTTTATGTTAGTATGTTTATTAGTTTTGTTTTCATAACACGCATTGTCGGCACTTGTGATGTACCCATTATGGAAATTGTTTTGTCAAAAGTGATATGTAAAGCAGTTAAAAAGTTTATGTACTTACCGGATTTGAATAGTTGTATTGCTTTAACAATGTTTATAGTAGTTTAAAATATTAAGTTTTGTGTTTTATGAAGACATTCTCTTGTCGCTAACGGAAACAACCGTGTCAGCTATTATACAGTATTTAGTTTCTCGCTTGCCATTTTCATGGGGTGTGCATGCTTGCCGAGAAGTTTGATGTGTGATTGACAGCTGACAAGAACACGTTCGGTATCAGAGTAACAGCTGTAAACAAGGAGTGTTCGGAAGGAATTTAGAACACAGGCTGGCAGACATTTAGGTTTGGAGGAACTTAAGTTTTTATGTGAAAATCAGAGGAAAATCAAAAGTATATTCAGAAAAAAGGAATCGTGGAACTATGAAGTTTTAATGTGGAATAATTTTGTGGATAAATAAAAGGGAACTATTGCTATAGATTGTTTAAAAAGGAGTATTTTATTCGAGGAAACTCCAATTGGAAGATTTATAGTAGATTTCTAAAAGGGAATCGTAGAACTGTAAGTTTTGTTTAAAATAGAAGAGTGTCAATTAAGACTATCTTCTTCTTCTTCTTCTTCTTCTTCTACACGTTATTCCCGCTTCCTATGCAGGGTCCGCGTGTTACTTTAGATGCGACTTCTTGTTAGTACTACTCCCAACCGACTCGTTGCCTGGTCTGCCGCTGGGGGGGATATATTTTTGACTGTAGAGGCGTATGTTCACGGGGCCGGTTTGCCTGTTTGCGGGATGAAAAACGCCAGATAAACTGGCGGAAAAAATCCTACTGACCACGCCCAAGACCGGCTAACTTGGCTATGCCTGAGGAAGATCCTCAAATTCCTCATGTCTGCAACGGGAATCGAACCTGGGACACTCCTTCCCCAGGCATATGGTTGCGAAGCGCAAAGCCACTAGGCTAACCGCGTGGTCTGTCAATTAAGACTATCAATAAGCATAAATGAATAAAAGAAGAAGTTACTATTTACGTTCTAAAGGAATGTTCATGGAAATGCTAATCAGGAAGATTCATCTGTATTAAGGATGCCGGATCTAACTATATTTCTACTAAAAAGAAACAGAATTGAGTTAGGAAGATTTAATGTGTGCTACATGAGAGATAAAAAAGGATCCTGTGAAAATGAAGAATAAAGTCATATATCTTCGGAAAAAGGCCTTGACAGAGAAAGAAACTGGCTATGAACATTTTGTCATTGTGAAAACAAAGTGTTTAGTCTAGTCTTAAGTGTAAATTTATTTTTAAAAAGCCTTGGATCCAATTAATTTGTAGTTATGTAATATTTGTTTGAAGTGTATATATATTGTTTTTGTTATATTAAACATGTTTATTTTGTATTTCGGTCCTGAGTCAGTGATATATTTGGATTCTGAAAGAAATAGTAAAAAAAAAGGTCATTGCACCATCGGAGTGAACCCTTGTGCAATAAATAAATATATAGGTGCACTCAGAATTAAAACAATAATTGTTAGAAACAGAGATCATCTCTATGGTAGGATTAATATTATGATAATATCCTTTCTATGTGAACATCTGAAAATTATTAACAATGGTGCAGTCGACGACAGGATTGGTTATGACTTAACTTTATTTTAGAATCCAGAAAGTAAATCTTGACTCAAGTAAAATGGCTACAGGAGATAGTAATTCTAGTAGTGAAGTTTCTTCAGTTAAAGATGAGGAATTTTTTAGGTTAATTAATCCAACTTTAATAATACCATCTTTCTCAGGAGATAGTAGTGAAAGTGTAAAAAATTTTTTAAATATGCAGAAAAAATTAGAGATTTGGGAAAATGGTCAGATTTTCATTTATTAGTTATACTTCATAATAAATTATTGGGCAAAACCAAAACATTCTTAAACACATCTCCTTTACTGAGAGACATTGTCAATTAAGCAACTTTTAAAAGTTTGCTAATATCAGAATTTTCGAGTGTAAGAGAATTAGGGCCTAACATTGGAATATTGGAATATTCATCAGTGCATCCAAGGTAGTAATGAATCTGTTTCAGAGTATTATCATAGACTTTGGAGCATTGCTCATAAATTTAATGTTTCATCTGAAGAGAAATCTGCTTTAGAATGGTTGCTGTTTAATCAATTTAAGCATGGCCTTAGAGATAATTTGAAACAAACAGCATACAAAAAAAAGGTTAAAAATCTTGAACAGTGTTTTGAACTTGTTAGGGAAAAGGAAAAGAGACTTAGAGACATGTTTCATTCTGAAAATAATAAGCAGGTAAACTCTTTTCAGTATAATCAAACTCATTCTCCTAGCATTGTGGCTACAGATAAAGTGAGAGAAGGGAAGTTTCAGAAATTAAAAGGTGCTAAGAAAAAGAAACAGTCTAAAGAAATTTCTGTAAATCTAACAGAAAATATTCCAGAATCTGAGTCCAAGACACAATTACATGATTTGGGAAAATTAGAGGAACTGAAAACATTTCTTATTGAAGAAATAGAAAGACAACAAAGATCAATAGTACAAGGACAGGAACTTCTGTTTAAGATGATATCTGATTTAACAACATCTAAGAATCCTACAGATAATCAATCTTTATCTTGTAAATCTAATGGTATTGATGGGAATAAAACATCTCAAAGGAGATATATTCCAAAATGCTTTTAGATGTAATAAACCTGGTCATTTTGCTAAAGACTGTTATGTTAGGGATAAATCTTGTTTTCAACATAAGAAATCTGAGGATAAAAGTAAATCTGGAAATAATTATTATTCCAATATTATACTGGCAAGGACAGAAATGTCAAACTACTCATCAGACATGGGTAAAGCTAGAGGCAGCTCTAACCCTGAAAGAGAGTTTGATGTATCATTAACTCCTTATGCTAATAGAGGTAATCCTTTGACAGTTTTACAAGGATTTATTGAAGATATGCCTTGTGAAATCTTACCTGACACAGGTGCACATATTTCATTCATTTCTTATAGTTTGTTTAACAGAATTAAATCTCTAATTCCAAATGACATTTCAGTTTTAAGTTATCCAATTAAATTAAAGGGTATATTTGAATCAGAAATTTCAGCTGATAAGCAAATCAATGTTTTTATTTCAATTCCTTGTTTTCCACTGAAAGTTTGTCATCCATTAGTTGTTCTTCCAGAATCCTCTAATCCAAATGTACAAGTAATTTGGAATTGATTTTCTGAAACGTCGTGGTTTTGCATGTAATTTTGTTGATAATACAGTGTCTTATGTGGACTAGAATGCTATTTAGACAGGAAATCAGGTGACAATGGAAAATTAGAGTTTTTCAAGACACTAATGATAATGATGAAGTGTTTATTATTGAAACTCTAAAGAATAAGGAACCTAATTCACAAATTTGGGAAAAGGATGAGATTGTCCGAGCTCAGAAAGATGATCCCATACTCAAAACTATCTATGAAGCAGTATTGAAGGGTGAAACTCAACTGGATACATTTTTAAAATGTATCCAGTTGAGTCCTGGAAAACTTATATTTAGATAAAGATGGATTACTCTTATCTAGACAAATGGAAGATGGAAGATTGAAAGTGAAAATATTGGCACCAAATGAAATGATTCCTTGGGTCATGTACACTTTCCATGATTCTGACTTGACAGGATCATGGAAAGTGTACATGACACCAAGGATTTTCTAGAACTTGGGAAAGAATAAAGGATCGTTACATCTGGAAAGGTATGAAGAGTGACATACTCACATATGTCAAATCATGCCATTAGTGCCAAATAAGATCCCCTTTCAGAGGAAAAGCTCCATTACAACCATTTCCAATTCCAACTAGACCTTTTCAGGCTGTTGCTATTGATGTGGTAGGTCTACTGCCAATTACTAAAAAAGGCAATAGGTACATTCTAGTCGCCATAGATATGCTAACTAGATTTCCTGAAGCAGTGTCAATGAAGGATCAAACTGCAAAAACTATTGCAAGAAAGTTCTTAAATATGATAATTTGTAGATATGGAACTCCTCAGACCTTACTTTCAGATCAAGGAGCAAATTTCACATCTGAACTGGTGTTACAGTTATGTAAATTACTCAACGTTAGGAAGATTTTTACTACACCTTACCACGCATAGTGTAATGGTATGTGTGAAAGGCTGAATAAGAATATAAAGCAAATACTTTCCAATCTGGCAAACACTAAAATGAATGATTGTAACACATATCTTTCTCAAGCATTATTTGCATGTAGATCTGCTTTTCATTCTGCTATCAAAGAAAAACCATCTTTTGCTTTATATGGTTTTGATCCAATTTTTCCTAATGAACTTGTTTCAGTCATTCCTAATACAGGATACAATGAAACAGTAGTAAATAAATTTTCCAGTACTACTCACAGATTAGTAGATGAAATAAATAAAGTTCTCAGAAAGCTAGGCAGTATATAAATCGTTTTAGAAAGTATGTCATTTGCACCGGGAGATTTAGTATTGTTAGATGATAAATCTAGTATAAAAAGAGTTGGGAAATTAGGAAGGAAAGCTTTAGGCCCATTTAGAATTTTAGATAAATTTTCTCCTGTGAATTTTAGGATTCAAGATGTCAAAAATCCTAGTAAAATTATAAATGTACACCCTGATAGGTTAAAAAAAAGTATTTTTTAGGGAGTAGAAATTTAGTGATATTAGGAGGCAATGTGAATAGAATATTGAAAGATGAGAGTTGTTTTCCTGATACTATTTGTGCATCTCATTCACAATCAAATAGTAGGAAAGGAAATAGTTTTAAACCTCATATTTCAAATACACAGCAAAGGAGAAAATTAAATTTAGGTAAAACAAAACCTAATGCAGGAAATTTTAGAAATCCCACAGTACATAATTCAGATAATGTACAATGTAAGAGTGATGGTGATCAACCTGACTCTAACATTGATGAAATAGTAGCAGAATAATCATAGGTTAGTTAATTTGGAGTTAGATAAGCCAGAGGAATGTGAAAATACCTCTAATTTAGTTAATAAGGATAAAGAATCTCAACTTGTAGAATTTGATTCTGATAGTGATGATTCTGTAGATTTAGGACATAGTTTAAATGAAATATTTGAAAAGTATAGAAATGAGATTTATAAGTTTCTAAATCACTTAGGGAATTGAAACAATAGATCCGAATATAAATTAAATTATACTTTAATAAATATTTCCGATATTTCGGCAATGTCACATTGCCATTTTCAAAAGGAACTTACAAAAAGGCAGGTGCACACAGGCACTAACAATACAGTAACTGAGAATGAAGATATGAAGCTATCGTTCTCCTAGAAGTCCTGATGGTGCCCTCTGGCGTGCTAAATAGACGTTCTTGGCCGTTGGGCTGAAGGTCTGCTGATGGTATGCCTCCCAAATTTGGGGCAGTCGCATATAACCAAATTTGTTGAGGTTTGGAGAGTTTCTTAGGGCAGAGGCTGATTCCATAAATATTCTTTCGAATTTATATTTGCTCCGGTGTATTACTGTTGCTTTCTTCCACCGTATTCTGTGGCGAGTATCCAGAGCATGGTCTGCAAGACCAGAATGGCTATACTTGTAAAACCGGATGTAGTCCTTGTGTTCAGAAATTCTGATATTCGCTGTCCTGCCTGTTTGGCCAAAGTACGACAGTTTACAACTGCAAGGGACGACCTGGTATACACCAGGTAGGTCTAGGGGAAGTAGTTGGTCTTTGGTAGAGCGGATAAGGGATGCCAATTTTCTGTAAGGCCTGTAACAGGAGGTGAGGTCATGTTTTTTTAGAATTTTGGTAATTTTTTCTGAGGTGCCTCGGATGTAGGGAATGGTGATGGATTTAGAGTAATCTTTTTTGTGGAGGGGGAGGAGGAGGGGGGGGTTGTGGTTTGTAGGTTTTAATATTTTTTGGATTTTTTTGGGGAGGTAGCCATTGGCTGAAAAGTGTTGAGGATGTGACTTGAATGCTCTTCTATTAGATCGGGCTACGTACCTCCCTATCAATTACAATCCCACCAACTCACAAATTAGAAAACTTCACAGGCTCCTTAAGAAAGTCACTTCTTGGCCTGTAGAAGTTACCAACAGATTAAAACCGTTTAACTCTATACCCCCCCCCGTATTTACGGACTCCCAAAAATACATAAAGAAAATGTGCCTTATGTCCCATAGTGGATGGCATTGATTCCCCCACATACAAATTAGCTAAACATTTGGCCAAAGAGCTCACACACTATACTGGCAACACACCATCACACATAAAAAAACTCAGCCCACTTCAAAGCCAGCATAGAAAACCTTACACTCCAACATACTGACATAATGGTCAGCTTCGACGTCTCCTCCTTATTCACAAATGTCCCACTCAAGGAAACTTTAGAGCTAATCCAAGCTAAACTTTCTCCCGATATCTCAGCCCTATTTCAGTTCACAATGAACTCAGGCTATTTCGTTTGGCAGGGAAAATTCTACAAACAAATAGAGGGGACAGCCATGGGCTCACCACTCTCCCCACCCTTGGTCAATTTCTTTATGGAGACCTTTGAGGAAAAAGCCTTAGCCTCTGCCCCACAAAAACCAACCATATTGCTTCGCTACGTTGATGATGTGTTCGCTATTTGGCCACATGGCTCTGAAACACTCCTCTCCTTCCTTACACACTTAAACAACCAACACGCCAGAATCAAGTTCACCCTATAAAAAGAGGAAAACAACTGCCTCCCTTTCCTAGACACACTAGTCACCCGCCAGCCTGATGGAACTTTGGTTTTCTCAGTTTACAGAAAACCCACCCATACAGGCAGATACATCCACCAACAATCCCACCCCCACCCCCTCACAACAATATGGAGTGGTAAAAACACTATACAACAGGGCTAAACTAATCTGTTCTAATGACATAGCCCTTAACACTGAACTAAATCACATCCTCAACACTTTCTCAGCCAATGGCTACACCCCCAAAAAAATCCAAAAAATATTAAAACCTACAAACCACAGCCCCCCCTCCACAAAAAAGATTACTCTAAATCCATCACCATTCTCTACATCCAAGGCACCTCAGAAAAAATTACCAAAATTCTAAAAAAACATGACCTCACCTCCTGTTACAGGCCTTACAGAAAATTGGCATCCCTTATCCGCTCTACCAAAGACCAACCACTTCCCCTAGACCTACCTGGTGTATACCAGGTCCCTTGCAGTTGTAAACTGTCGTACTTTGGCCAAACAGGCAGGACAGCGAATATCAGAATTTCTGAACACAAGGACTACATCCGGTTTTACAAGTATAGCCATTCTGGTCTTGCAGACCATGCTCTGGATACTCGCCACAGAATACGGTGGAAGAAAGCAACAGTAATACACCGGAGCAAATATAAATTCGAAAGAATATTTATGGAATCAGCCTCTGCCCTAAGAAACTCTCCAAACCTCAACAAATTTGGTTGTATGCGACTGCCCCAAATTTGGGAGGCATACATCAGCAGACTTTCAGCCCAACGGCCAAGAACGCCTACTTAGCCCGCCAGAGGGCACCATCATGACTTCTAGGAGAACGATAGCTTCATATCTTCATTCTCAGTTACTGTATTGTTAGTGCCTGTGTGCACCTGCCTTTTTGTAAGTTCCATTTGAAAATGGCAATGTGACATTGCCGAAATATAGGAAATATTTATTAAAGTATAATTTAATTTATATTCGGATCTACGTTGTTTCAATTCCCTAAGTGATTTAGAAATGCATAACCAACGTATAAGCCTGTCTACGAGAGATTTATAAGTATAGTAAATTGGAAGAAGAAAATTCTGAATTATCTCTAGCATCAGATGATTCTGAAACTAGTGATTCTTCTGAGAGTGTAAATAATGATCAGCAGGAATCACATTGTTTTTTAAGATCTAGGAATAAGCATTAAAAGTTTTGTTAGGTGTAGGTTAAATATATAAATTTTTTTTTTTTTAATTTGCAGATAAAGATGAAACTGATATAAAAATAATCATAATTTAAAATTCTGAATATTTTTTACATATTGTTTATGTTAGTACGTTTATGAGGTTTGTTTTCATAACACACATTGTCGGCACTTGCGATGTGCCCGTTATGGAAACTGTTTTGTCAAAAGTGATATGTAAAGCAGTTAAAAAGTTTATGTACTTACCAGATTTGAATAGTTGTATTACTTTAAAAATTTTTATAGTAGTTTAAAATATTAAGTTTTGTGTTTTATGAAGACATTCTCTTGTTGCTAACGGAAACAACTGTGTCAGCTATTATACAGTATTTAGTTTCTCGCTTGCCATTTTCATGGAGTGAGCATGCTCGCCGAGAAGTTTGATGTGTGATTGACAGCTGACATGAGCACATTCGGTATCAGAGTAACAGCTATAAACAAGGAGTGTTCGGAAGGAATTTAGAACACAGGCCGCAGACATTTAGGTTCGGAGGAACTTAAGTTTTTTATGTGACAGTCGGAGGAAAATCAATAGTATATTCCGAAAAGGAATCGTGGAACTATGAAGTTTTAATGTGGAATAATTTTGTGGATAAATAAAAGGGAACTATTGCTATAGATCGTTTTAAAAGGAAGTATTCGAGGAAACTCCAATTGGAAGATTTATAGTAGATTTCGAAAAGGGAATCGTAGAACTCTAAGTTTTTTTAAAATAGAAGAGTGTCAATTAAGACTATCAATAAGCATAAATGAATAAAAGAAGTTGCTATTTACGTTCTAAAGGAATGTTCATGGAAACACTAATTGGGAAGACTCATCTGTATTAAGGACGCCGGATCTAACTATATTTCCACTAAAAAGAGACAGATTCGACTTAGGAAGATTTAATGTGTGCTACATGAGCGATAAAAAAAAGATCCTGTGAAAATGAAGAATATAGTCATATATCTTTGGAAAAGGGCCTTGACAGAGAAAGAAACTGGCTATGAACATTTTGTCATTGTGAAAACAAAGTGTTTAGTCTAGTCTTAAGTGTAAGTTTATTTTTAAAAAACCTTGGATCCAATTAATTTGTAGTTATGTAATATTTGTTTGAAGTGTATATATATTGTTTTTGTTATATTAAACATGTTTATTTTGTATTTTGGTCCTGAGTCAGTGATATATTTGGATTCTGAAAGAAATAGTAAAAAAGAAGTCATTGCACCATCGGAGTGAACCCTTGTGCAATAAATAAATATATAGGTACACTCGGAATTAAAAAAATAATTGTTAGAAATAAAGAGATCAAATAATATAAACATCTCTGATATAATCTCTAAATTATTAACACACTCACTCTCCATCTCATCCCTTAAATATTCAGCTAGATTAAGAACACGATATTAACCCTAGAACATGAAATGGTTGTAAATGCAATTATCAAAAATACGACACATTTTTCAATAATGTGTTTTTTATATATATATACTAGGAAGGCTATGCCCCCTACGGCGCCCAACCGTAGGTGCCAGGATATGACGTTCTAGTTCATTGTAACATTTATGTATGTTGGATGTTAAATTCCAGTCTATTAGATTGGCGGCCTTCATCATTGGAGTTAACTGAGAACAAGATGTGGCTGGAGAGGGTGCTGGCTCAGGTTCTGTTATAAGAGATGTCTCTCTAGTGTTCTTTGAGACACAGAAAGATAGACTTTTCAGTTTGGCCATAATATGGCTTTCCACGATCGTATGTAATTCTGTAGACATCTGGAAACTGAAGATGGTGATGCTTTTCTTTGGGGAGGCTTAGGATTGACCAGAGTTTTGGTAAAGTGGAGAAACATGTTTTGATATTGAACCTCTTCAAAATTCTTGCCATTTTAGCAGAGAGAACTGATGTAAGGTAAGGAGATGTAAGCTCTTGGGTTAGTGAAAACCTCATTAATATGTTGACGATGGTGGTATAGTAGTTTGTTAATACTTTTCGAAGAGTAACCATTATTTATGAAGGTCCTTTTAAGATGTTTCAGTTCATTTTTGAGCTCTTCTCCGTCTAATAATATGAAACTGGCACAATAAGCGAGAGTGATATGATGCCTAATTTTTGTGGTGGATAGTGGTGAGAGGGTGCATACAGGTATCTATCTGTATGTGTATGTTTTCTGAAGATTGAGATTTTTAAAGCATCAGAATCCTGTAAGTTTGATGTCTTGAAAGGCCAAAGAACCATTTACTTCAAGTTCAGTGGTAAACTTGATTTCGGTATGAAAGTTATTTAAATGATTTAGAAAAAACAGAGTCAATGTGCTTGCTAATAATCATAATAATAATAATATATATATATATATATATATATATATATATATAGTTGACTCTGCTATAGCAAATGTCACTATAACAACTACTGAAAAGTCATGATTTGATTATTATTAACTAACTGATGGGTCTCTACTAGGGTAGTAAAGCTGGTTGTTGACAACTTCATCACTTTTGAGAGTATTGAATTAGACTAATGATAATTTACAAGTTATCCATATAGTAGGATAGTTTGTAAAGTTGATACAGGATGAGTGCTAGTTTTGCACAAGTTCGTAGTACAACTGGAGGGATACCTTCTGGACCTTATTATTATCAAAGCTGTTGAGTAATTTTCTGATCTACTGATGAAAGATCACAGGAGGCATAATGAGCATGGTTTGTGCAATAGTATAGGTGATTTGCCATCATAATCATCATCATCAAATTCCTGCATGTACCCTCAAGGGGTGTACAGGATATGATAGTACTACATGAAAAAAATTACATCATTATTAATTTCCTATCTACAATTTTCCTCCAAATCAGTCTGTTACTTGTCAACACTCCAATATTATCAGATCTTATATTTCTATCGTCTAAAGCACTTTGTACCATATCAATCCACCTATATCTTGGTCTTCCTCTCGGTCGTTTTCCTGCCAACCTGGCAGAGAACACTTGTTTTGCTAATCTTTCCTCGCCCATTCTGTTTAAGTGACCATACCACCTGAGATTAGCTCTGCTAATGCATTCCTGGATGCTGACAATGTCAAGTTCTTTCCTAATATCCTCGTTTTTAATATGATACTGCCATTGATGCCATCTGTTCACGCCTATAATCTTTCTCAGGACTCTCATATCTGAAGTCTCTAGTCTTTGGTCAAGTGTTTTACTTCTGACCCAGCTCTCAGATCCATAAGTTAAAACTGGTTTCAACACTGTCTTGTATACAGCTAATTTAGTGTTCCGACTAATTTCTCTCTTATTCCATATGAATTTATTCAATTGACTTCCCACCATACCAGCTTTGCTGATTCTGTTGTCTATTTCTATATTTAATTTACCATCTTCAGTAAAAATCGTGCCTAAATAGCTGAAATGTTTTACTTGTTCCACAGGTTCTCCATTCACAACACAGTTGACATTTTCAATGATTCTGCCTATTTTCATTGTTTTTATCTTTTTATTGCTGACCTTCATACCATATCTATTACAACAGTTATTCAATTTAGTCAGAGAATCTTGCAGAGTTGTAGCGGATTTATTTAGAAGTATAACATCGTCTGCATAAAGCAAACAGCTGACATTAACATCTCCAATTTTGATATCATGTTTAATACCACTTTCCTTCATAATGTGATCCATATAGATAATGAATAACAGAGGGGATAATGTACATCCTTGTCTCACACCAGATTTAACATTAAACCATCTTCCTGTACTTCCTTCAATTCTAACTGCTGACTTACAACTCAAATAAAGACTAAGCATTGCTTGATATAATGTCCCATTGACACCATATAACTGCAGCGTGTTGAATAGCTTCTCTCTTGGGACCTTGTCATATGCCTTTTCCAGATCGACAAAACTTAAATACAGATCTTTGTTATATTCCCATGCTTTTTCGACTATTTGTCGTAAAGTGAAGATCTGATCCTGACAGCGTCCATTTGGCCTGAATCCAGCTTGTTCTTCACCAAGCTTTTCTTCCACAATTTTTCTCAAGTATACTTGCATAGATCTTGCCAGGAACACTCAGTAGGGAAATACCTCTGTAATTCTCACATGCAGTTTTATTTCCCTTTTTATATATGGGTACTATGAGAGCTCTACTCCAATCATCGGGAATTTGTCCCTCTGCCCAGGCTTTCTGAACTATGCAGTGCAGCCACTGTAAGACTCTTATACCACCATACTTCAGCATTTCTGGTCGAATATCATCTACTCCTGCTGCCTTTCCACATTTCAAGCCTTTGATAGCTTTTTCTACTTCAAGTATGGATATGTATTCCTGACTGCATGCCTGGTCAGTGTTTTTTACCACTGTGCTGTCATCACTGCTTGTTTCATTTAGCAGTTTTTCAAAATAATTACTCCATACTTCAAGGATATCTTTTTCTACCGTTTTCATGTCACCTTTATCATCTCTAATTCCTTTTATAGCACTCTTTCCTCCATTCTTAAGCTTCTTCAACAACCTCCAGAATATTTTGCCACCTTCTTGATATTTATTTTCTATATTCTTGCCAAAGTCCTCCCATGACTTTTGTTTAGCTAGTTTTACACAGTGTTTAGCATTCTTGCATTTGTCTCTATATTCTCTAAGAGCACAAGCTGACTTATTTGACAGGAACTTTTGGTATGCTTTCTTCTTTTCCTTCACTGCCTCTTTAACCTCCTGTGTCCACCAGGGAGTTCTGATTTTTTTATCCTTACAAACAACCTCACCACATGCCTCTCTGGCAGAATCGATCAATGTTTTCTTCAGAGTTTGCCACTGAATCTCCAAGGTTTGATTCCTGTTCTCAAACTCTTTCATTTTTCCTTCAATAATCTTTGTGTATTTTAGTCTACAGCTCACATCTGAGAGCTGCTCAACTTTTATTCGCTTTAAAACTTTCTTACATGTTATTCTTTTCAATATGAAATATAATTTTATCCTGCTCAAGACTAAATAGTGATCACTTCCAATTTCAAATCCTCTGTACACTCTGGTGTCCTGCACCAGGGAGAAAACATCACTTATCAACAATAACATAGTCAATGAGACTTTTCTTATGGCTAGCCTCTTCTCTCCATGTGAATTTGTGCACATTTTTATGTTGGAACATGGTGTTAGTAATAACCAGTCCATGTCCTGAGCAGAAATCCAACAGATATTTGCCATTATTATTATTAGCTTTGCTCTTTTCTCCAAATTTTCCCAAAATATTTTTGTATGTCTCACAATCATTTCCTACTCTGCTATTTAGATCCCCAACAAGGACCAACTTTTCATTTTTCATTGTGTCAGTTGCTTTTTCTGAAGCCTCAAAAAATTCCTCTACTTCTACCTTAGTAGAACCTTCTGTGGGACCATAGGCACAAATAAGTCTCATTGTCCAGTTCCCCATTCTCATATATGAGAATGAGGTGATTTGCCATGGTCATATAAACAGCAAATGGAGGAGCAGACTGATTCCAAAAGGATTTGGCTTATCTTTAGGATATGTCACTGTTCCATCAGGGAGAGAGAGAGAGAGAGAGAGAGAGAGAGAGAGGTAGAAACATAATAGGGTAAAAGCTTTGCCTTCAAACAGTCTTGGTAAGGGATCAGAAAGCAAATTTAGTGCATTTGGTCCTTATGAAATCTGCTTTATATTTATTGATGATATTTTTTGCAGGTATGTTCTGTGTTGTACATGAAGTGGGTGGAAGAATTTTTAACCTTAAGTCATTGAGTGTAATGCTCTATTTTCAACTAGGACTATTTTGGCACATTTACTGGAAAACCAAGGCATGAATAAGGATTGGGGATTTTGAGTAGAATGAGGAATGAACGCAGTCATCCTAGCAAGAGTAATTTCAGTTATTAGATCAGGAAGGTGATCACAATGGAACCATTGTTGTGTCATGCAATAGCTGAGATTAGCTAGGATAAGGATGATCTGTAGAAGAAAAAAAAACATAGACCCAGTTATGGTCAGAGTTACCAAGAGTAGCTAATATCAGTGGTGTATTTGGAAGAAGAGCTAGTTAAGAAATAGTCCAGGGTATTGGAGAGAGCAATGGGATTTCTGGAATTCAAGTTGGTAGGTTAACAATTTACATTAGATCATTACTTTAAGCAAACAGTTCAGTTCTTCCTGCTTGGTCTTTGAAGTCATAGAAGGGAAGCCATTTGGAATTGTGCATGTTGATAAAAACTCCAAGGAAAATTATCTCATTTTTTTTATTTTTTATGTTGAGCCCATACACAGGAGGTTGGTTGGCCAACCTATAGTACAGTGTATGGGAAGTGGGTTGGGAAAGGAGGAATTTGTTTACATTTGATTTGAATGATTTTAAATTGTATTCCTTGGGAAACACAGCAGGTGGGAGACTGTTTCACAGTGCAGCGGTTGCAGGGATGAAGGAAGAGGAAAAGAAACTTGTTCTGTTTGTTTCTAGGTGTACTGTGAAGGGATGTTGTGCAGTAGCTGCACTTGTTCCAATGAGCTTAGTACCGAGCAGAGAAATTATTGATGTTATTTCAGATGAGCATTTCCCATGGAAATATTTGTAGAATATACATACTGCAGAGACCATACGTCTGTGTGAAAGGGGGGGGGGGGGGTTGGTAAGGGATGGATCATTGATAAGTCTAATTGCTCTCCTCTGTATTGAGTTGAGCATTTTGAGGGAGCTTTTAGGGGGGCCCCACTCCATATGTGAGAGCAGCATTCAATGGCTGGGCAGGTTTGTGATAAGTATAATGTTAATAGTTGTTCAGGGGTAAAGTAACGTCTTGAGCGAAAGAGAAATCCTAGGTTTTTTGAGGTTGAGGATGCAATGGTTGTGATGTGTTTATGCCCAGGAGAGGTTTGATGAGAGGGTGATTCCAAGAAGCAAGATCTCAAACTGTCTGGAAATTTGGGTATCTTCAAAAAGGATACTGGGGGAAAATGGTTCTTTTTTATGGGAAATAGTACAGAACTAGGTTTTATTGGTGTTGAAATGTATGAGGTTATCCGAGCCACATTGTAGGATGGCTTGGAGATTGGAGTTGAGGGTGATGGTGGTTGATTTTCTGTAGGTTGAGGTGAGTTGTGTAGGGTAAGGCTTATCAAATGCAAGTGAGGTGTGTAGTGTGCTGTCGTCTGCAAAACTGTGTATAGGGTTGGAGGTCAATTGCAGTAGGTCATTGATATATAACAGGAGGAGGGTTGGTGAGAGGACTGAACCTTGTGGGACCCCAGCATTAATAGAATGGTGAGAGGATAGGGAGCCATCCACCATCACACACAGTGTGCATCCAGACAGAAAGCTGTCAATCCAACTACAGAAGTCCTGGGGTCAGACCGAATGATGGTAGTTTGCCTAGTAGGCCTTTGTGCCAGACCCGGTCAAAGGCTTTGGAGATATCTAGTGCAACCACTTGAGATTCGCCAAACCTCTCCATTGCATTTGTTCAGAGATGGGTGATGTATGTGAATAGATCTCCTGTTGATCGGCAGTGGCAGAATCCATACTGGCAGTCATTTATTTGGTGAGTGTCTTTAAGATAGTGTAGTAGTTGGGAATTGATGATTTTTTCCATTACTTTTGAGTTACAGGACTGAGGTAAGCGAGATAGGGCGGTAATTGGATGGCAGTGACTTATCACCCTTCTTGGGAATGGGCTGAATATAGGCCAATTTCCAGTTTGTGGGGTAGATTCCAGTGGAGTAAGAGAGTATATATAGGTGTCATAGGATAGGGGTCAGTTCTGGAGCACAAACTTTCAGAACAATTGGGGGCATGCCATCATGACCAGGAGACTTTGTTGTGTCTAATTTGGACAGTATTTTTCTGATCTCATCCTGGCAAAAGGATATGGGAGAGGGGCATTGTTTGCTGGGTGTCTGGAATGGTTGGGAGATATTTGCCATTGTCAGTTATGCATGCATTTGAAGCAAAGTATGTAGCCAGAAGATTGGCTTTTTCTGTGGATGATGATGCAGTAGAGCCATCTGGGTATGATAGGGGTGAGAATAGTGTTGGACAGACGTTACGGCCAATTGCTTTGGCGAGAGAACAAAAGGCTCGGCTGCCGTTTGGACTGGCTACTAGTTTCCTGCTTTTTGCTCATTCGAACTCTGTTTTGGAAGCATTGATTGTTTTTTGCATCTATTATGGGCTTCGGTGTAAACTTTGAAGGAGGATGAGATTCTTGATATCGGCCAGTTGTGTGTTTGGTGTTTCATCTCTACAGCCTTGGCACATCTTTTGGAGAACCCAGGGTTTTGCTAGGGAATGGCAATTCAGAGTGTTCTGTGGAATGTTGTATTCATGCTGGTGAGGATTACTTTGGTAATAAGCTTGGTGCACATGTTTGGGTTGGAAGGCTGGAAGCAATAGTCCACCATGGGAATGCAGAATAGAAGTTGTGAAGGCTGTCCCACTTGCCACTGTTATAGTGATAAACTATTGTATGGGAGTATCTGTGTAAACGTTGTTGCATGTGGGAAGGAGATGAGCACTAGGTTGTGGTCAGAATTGCTCAGGATGGCTCACTACTTTCACTGTATATTTGAAAGTCATTGGTGAGGAAGAGATCTAGGGTGTTTAAGGAGTGGTTTGGATTATCTGTTATTCTGGTTGGCATCTGGACAAGTTGTGTAAGGTCATTAGTGATGGCAAATGTTTCAGCATATCTGCCTGCAAGATCTGTACAACTGGAGGAGGAAAGCCAGCTAGTGTTATGGATGTTAAAATCTCCTAGGAGGATGATTTCACTGTTGGGAAAGTGGCATTGGAGAAAGTTGATTTTTCGGGAGAGGAAATTAAAGAGCTCATGGTGGGTTGGTTGTGTTGGGGGAGCGATAGAATCAGCAGATGAATTGGACTGAGTGGGGAAGGGATATTTTCAACCAAAGAAGGTCAAAGTTGGGGTGATTCTAGGTTGGGCGCTCTCTGGCAAGGTATGTCAGAGTTGATGTATGTGCAGACCATACATCAACATCTTAAAGAGTGAGTAGTTTGGAAGGTTGAGATAAGTGGTGCTGTGGGGAGGTGAGATTTGAGTTTCTGCCAGGAAGAGTAGATGGGGTTTGGTAGACTTTGGTAGTGGACACTATTGAGGTTGGGCCACGGATGTTGAAGAGGATGTGTAGAGTTTTGTGAATCATATGTTGGACTGCATGGGTCTTGCACATTTCCTATGTGGTGGCTGCTAGTGGCATCACTTGGTTTTTTCACCAGTTTATCTTGTCTGTAGTCGATGGTACAACTGTTGTCACCATTTTGACGTTTTTTCTTCTAGTTGTCATCAAAGCTGGAGTCTTTGTTCCCTTTGTGCAAATGATAAATCTGGTTGTGCACGTATGCACGATTGGGGACAATTTTGGATGCTGAAGTGGATGCGTAGAGTTTTGTGAATCATATGTTGGACTGCATTGGGCTTGCACATTTCCTATGTGGTGCCTGCTAGTGGCATCACTTGGTTTTTACACCAGTTTATCTTGTCTGTAGTCAATGGTCCAACTGTTGTCACCATTTTGACGTTTTTTTCTTCTAGTTGTCTTCAAAGCTGGCGTCTTTGTTCCCTTTGTTCCCTATGTGCGATTGGGGACAGTTGTCTTTGAACTTGTTGTTGATCACTATTATTATTTTTTATGTGCTCGTTGATGTGTCTCAAGTCACTTTTACGAGGCACGGAAAGTTTGTTCCATCCGTCCTTTTATTTATAGGCCCGAAACGATGGCACCTGACAATATTCTTAGGATCGATGTTGCATTCTTCAGCTAGTTTGTTGATGTCCTCTTGTAATGGTTTTCCATTGGGAAGTTCAAAATGATGGCGTTGAGTTTTTTGTGTTTAGCCTCCAAGTTGTTTACTGTTGAGGCGAGTAGATCGCGAACTTCTTTCGGTAGCGAAGTAGAGCTTGCGTTGCACTGGTTTTCAATTTGTTATAGCTTAGCTTCGACTGCATGTATTTTGGAGGTAAAAGTTTCATTTAAAGCATGATGTGCTGTTAGAGGTTTTCGACACGTTTACCTATGTTCAAAAGTTGTTTTACCGAAGGGAGGCACAGTGAATAGAAGAATGGCTGGTTAAGTTCAATAAGTAGCTTTTACGCAGCTTCGTCTATTTTTGCGCAGGAAGCATGCAGCCAGTGGCAAGATAACTCTCAGAATATACCTTTTTTCTGTCTGTGACACCAGTTTTGTAGCTGTGGCACGTAATAGGTTTGTCTGCACTGATCGACAGCACTGTGCTGGCAAGACGTGGTGCTTGTTCGCCATTGGTTTTTGATTCCGCCATCTTTGCTGCATACGGTAGGCACCGTGAACGCTTACACATGACTGATTTAGAATTGGAAGGATAGCTAATTTAACACACTAAGTACTTACAGGTTGTACTGGAGTATTCCGCTGCTCAGCACCCGCTATTAAGATTTCCGTTTGATGGTTAATTTCGATGAAACAACACTAACAATAACGGTAAACTGGGGGAGCACAAGTTTAGAGTAGCTTATTCACTAACGCCGCCTGGCGGTCTGAAGAGTCTACTACTCACTGTTTGAGTAGTAGACTCTATCAACTTTTGGATATAGATAATCAGAAAGGGCTTAGTATAATCATCAATATTAGAACAGCAAATGAAGGTAACAAATTGAGACAAGGAAATCTTGAACATTACAGAAGGCATCATGCTTGATATGTATTGTGGAAAGTTTAGGAATGAGTTGTAATTGTAGGGAATGCCATTTGAGGTTCATTGGTGAATAACAGATTGGGTTTGGATGTCTGTCTGGATATTATGTTGGTAAAGTATTTAAATTTTTTTTTTTTTTAACATGGAGTTATGATGTTTGGAGGGTGTGCATATATATATGTGATATAACTGATTGACTCGGCAGAGAGAAAAATCCATAGAGTTATGTCTAGAAGAACATATAAGAGAGACATCTCATATGGCAGAACTAGAGCCAGAGCTCTGTCTAACCATGTCCTCAATTTTGCTGATGCTAATGATGAAAACTCTCTCACTCACCCTGACATGTGGAACAAATCGGAAAACATCTTTCGATACTATGATGAACTGGAAAGAAAAATTGTTATAGAAATTGTCCTCAATCCAGTACATCTCAACACTAACCTCACTTATAATCTCTCGGACTTGTATTGTGCTGCTATCCAGCTTTGGCATTCACAAGATCTTGAATAAGGTATGCACTCTCAACAATGAAGAGATATATAGAATACTTTCAATTGTTAATATGTTAGCATTTTAATCTATAGATTTTTTGTTTCTTGCAATGCTTGTTGGTATTTCTCTCATGTTATGCACCCGATGAAGTCTTCTAAAAAGACGAAACTAGTTGTGCGATATACTTGAAATAAAATAGTAAATAATAAATTTTTATCTCTCAGCTTCTAGTCATTTAATCTGTTTCAAAAAATTAAATATACAGTAAACCCCTTTTTTACACTTTTCAGGGGACTGATGGAAAAAAGTGTAAATAGCAGGAAATGTAAAAAAACATTTAAAAAAAGCTAAAAGATGACTTACTGCTAGTATGCGAGTCTACACACCAGATTACAAAATTTAATAACTGAAAATAAATAAATTTACAATTACTTACATTTATCAATTTAAAAAATTCTTTAATTGTTGATTTTTTTTTTTTTTTTTGACATAGTGCCAGATTGCTTACTATCGTGTTCAAAGTGGACACGGAGAGGCCAAGATCTTTGCTAAATGCACGCGTGTTCTGGTATGCCAATCTACATGTCGCAGAATTGCCATCTTTTCTTCTACCGAAATACATTTTCTGTCTTTTTTCTCCATGTTAATGGAATATTGGGAAAACTTAGAATAGGGTATGCAGTAGAGCAGTGTTTCTCCAAGTGTGGTACACATACCTCTGGGGGTACGCGAAAGGTCGTTAAGGGGTATGTGGCAATTTTCAGCTATGCATAATTAAAGGAGTCATATTTTTCAACAAACAGTGCAATTAGAGACAACCGGGATTAAAACGGCACTAACTAATGAATCATATCCCCCCCCCTCTCCAACAGAAACTGTTCTATAGACCAAGCAAAACCATATGTTGCCGGTGGAACATATGGTTTTGCTTGACACCATCCCCGTCGTTAACGTGTTAAAACTAAGAAATATATAGTGAATGTGTTTCAGATATTATGGAATTCGGTTGAAGGGAATTAGCATTTCAACTCAACTCAACTGTTGAAATGTTAATTTGTCTTTGGTTCGTGCGATCTTTTGTTAATACCGCACCAAATCATATGCAGTTCTTCGCTTCTCTACATATCTCAAGTCTTGTAAATTACTGGTAATTTTTGCTTGAAATAATGGGAAAGAAGGTGACGCTATTTGCGTAGATGACTTTGACAATGCACACAAGGAAACTGTTCTCGATGCCAAAAGTAGTGATAGTGAGTAGGAGCTTCTTGGTAAGTAGCACCATTTTCAGCGTTTTTCTGAAAACTTTAGTTTCCGAAAATTCCCACATGTATCTCGCAACACACAATTTTTTAGCTTTAATTTTGGGAAAAAAGTTAGTTATATTCGAGTCAATGCAGTATTTTTTTCAGCTTTCAAATTCTTATGTATGGATCATTGGTTAAAGATTGGATTTATAAAACCCCCAAAAGAGAGCAATATAGCAAATAAGTAGCTGTAAGCAACGAGAAAACGTTGATATTGCATCTGGATCAAATGAAATTGATGAGTGTGTCATCTGACATCTCTAGAGAACCAAAATTTAAAATATAAATCATATTTTTGTTTACATGAACATATAAATTCAAATAAAATAAGATATTTAATTTTAATTAATATTTTAATTAATGAATTTATTTTTTTAATTAATTAGGGGTACTTGGTAATAATGAAAATTTAAGAAGGGGTATGCAGATATCTGAAGTTTGAGAAACACTGCAGTAGAGCAAAGATCGCAAACTGGTGGCCTATGGGCCATCAGTTTGCAATCCCTGCTCTATTCTAAGACAGTACTGTCATATCTGGCCTGCATACTTAATGATTTCTTTTCTAAAAATTAATGTGTCTAACATTTGCAGAGATTAGAACAGAAAAAAAATTCAAACTTCTAAATGTTTTATGACAGCTTTAAACAAAAGTAAAACTTATTTTAGTAAAACAAAAGTAAGTCAAAATTATGTATTTAAATAATTTTCTTAAAGTATGAATAAAATGTAATTGAAATTATATTTTCTAAACTTGTTGTATTTTTAAAATTTAAAAATAAAAATGGTCATAAATTTTAAATTTAAATGGTGGTGTACCTGTTTACGTAAGTTGTAAAGGCTCGGCAATAAAAGGGCCTTTGTTAAAGCCTTTCTTTTTTTAGTTTATGTTTTGGTTCACAGAATAATATTGAATACTGCCCGTGTCTGATATACATCTAATTGACTGGCGCTTTGCTGCATTTGAGTTTGAGACCCCTACAGTAGGGCAATGGATTTGTGAGCATGACTCCCACACATGGTATGCTTAGATCCTAATCCAAGCATGGCCTCAACAGTGTTCCTTGTGTGCTGCTATGCTTCGACTCCCTCTAGGCACAACTGGACAGAGAAAATAGCAGGGTTGTTCACAAACTGATTGCGATATTTCCAGAAGTATTTTTACCAACAGGTGTATACTATCTAATGGCTGGCCTGCAGAAATCACTTTACTGCTGTATCCTTGAATGGAGAATGCTGACTCCCTACTATAATAATTACAGTGTCAAGAGCATGCCCAACAAAACTGTTATCCTTAATACTTAATACTTTATTTTCATATAAAAAATCTTCAGAAGGATCATGCCTCTTGCCATGGAATTTTAACTAAAAACATATTCAATTCTTCATTAGAATATGGCCAAATAGAAAAGCTATTCATCAAATAGGGAAATCCAAAGACAGACAAAGAGTAACACAAGCAAAAATTGTTCTTTAAAGCATTTCATGAAACAGATGATTTTGAAGACATGGAAAAATTCATGACAAGACTCTTCAACCTACTTGTTGAACTTATCTTTTTTTTTATGAAAGTAACCGGAGGCTGCGAGTTAGAAGAGCTTCACTAGATAGTAATTGACTAAAAACAGTTAACATATCGATATATGGTAATTGTTCAATATTTCAAATACACTATCTACCAATAATTGTCCATACAGTTAAGCAATTTACAATTGATACTACCAGCAGGCAAACTCTAATATTGGGTATGTCCACTTTTGGCTTTGATTATCTCCTGCACCCTTTGAGGGAGGCTTTCCATCAATATATGGCAGACATCAGGTGGAATTTGTCTCCATTGCCCCAAAGCAGCACTGAGTACAACAACAGATCAAGGATGTGCTACTCTGGACCTCAATTGCTGCTTTAATTCGTCCCACAGGTGTTCGATGGGGTTGAGGTCAGAACTCTGCGCAGGGCCAGGGCAGTCGTTTAACACCATATCTTCATACCATTTCATAACAGCTGCAGCTTTTTTGGCATGGGACATTGTCGTCTTAGTAATATGGGTCCATTCCATAAAAACTCTACAGTGTAGGCACTACCTGATTATCCAGAATATCAAGATACTGAGCTGCCTTCATGGAACCATGGACAATGACCAGTGGTCCCATTACATCATTACTCCTCCACCACCACCAAACTTTACTGTGGGTACAACACACTGTGGTAACAAGCGTTCACCAGGCTGCCTCCACACCCAAACCCTGCCATCAAACTGGAAACAGGTATGCCTTGATTCATCGCTCCAGAGTACCGCTGGTCAATTGTCTTTCACACGCTCATTACACCAGCCAGCTGCCAGACAAGCTGACTTGTTCATTGTTGTGATGCTCAGCTTGTGTGCCACTGCTCTTCCATGGAAATGCAGTAAATGGATTTTTTTTTGTATGGTATTAGTGTTACCATGATATTACTGACACTCTGGAACTCATCACTGATGTGTTCCAATTGTAGCCGGTTTTTGCATGCCACCCATTTTAACACCCTCTGTCCCTGTCAGTCATTTTCGGTGGCTGCCTTGGGTGTTTTCCTGCACTAGTGATGCCAGAACGCCTCCATGTGTTGATCACATCACCAACCATTGATTTTGGATGCTCCAGTTGAGTGGCAATGGCATATATGGACATGCCACCAATGTGACAGCCCCCACAATGACACCTCTCTAAGTCACTAAGTTCATGTCATATTGCCATACCACCTGTATTCAACTGCTACAATGAAATACTGCTTCCTACTATCTGTACACAGTTTTTTTTTTATTTTATTAACAAACCTGGGAAGTTCCATAACTTTAAATAACATAGGTGTCTGAACAATTATTGGTAGATAGTGTAGATCAATTCAAATCTTCTTCTTCTTCTTCCTTTCCAGGCTTATAAGCCAAGTGCCCTGTTCTGGACTCAATTCCATCTTTTTAAGGGTCTTCTTCTGCATCAAGTACCTTTTGGGTGGTAAATCAATTATATCAGGTAAATCAATTTGGGTGGTAGATCAATTCAAATAAATTGCCAATATCAACCACATGAAAGATTTTGGGTAAACTTTACACATAAAGTGCACAGAGTTGTGTTTAACTGATGCTTAGTTTTTAATCAGTGTAGAAAATTTTTAAATGTTCTATAGGAAACTCGAGCAAGAGGTCAGTATCATATGTTTTGTTTTTGTTCCCCCATCAGATAATTACATTTATAGAGCAGAACTATTAATGGTTGCAAATTATAAGTATCTGGAATCAACTAATTCTTGAATTCTATTATTTGTCAATATTAAGTGGTCTTAATTTTTATATATACAATTTAAATTTACTGTTTTAATTAACATAAGTTGCTGAAAGTCATGCTATCTGTAAGATATTCATCAAGTTGGATATTGTTTTTGTACTACCATGTAAAAGTAGTGGTTGATTGATTTTATTGATTTTTGTTAACTGCTGAAATCATTGACACAGTGACAAAATGGTGAGTAAAATATAATTAAGAAAGTTAAACTCGGCAGCCTGGTTGGCCGAGTGGTTAAGTATATCTGTTCTCCAGACAAAAGGCTGCAGGTTTGAATCCTGCTATGGATGTTTCTGATTGTCTGTGAAAATACTAGTGGTGGTGATGATGGGGGTAGATAGTGTTGGGGTAGTTGCGGTTAGTTGTAGTTGATGGAGACAGAGTTGTAGAGTAGGTGACTTCCCTCGATGAATCTTTGGACTCCTTGAAGGTGTCATGTAATAATAATATCAATAATATATTTTATGTGGTTACCACCCACAAAAGGATATTACTAAACCTATAATATATTTGTACCTTGGGCGGGCAAGGATTTTGTTTTTTCCATTTTTGTAAATTTTATACATTGTAATTTTTTTTAAATTTATGTTTACATGGTCCAAAAACCCTGCCGTAGAGACACCAAATATGAAACTTTTTTTTCAGCCACTTCAGACCTCCAGTAAGAGAGGTATAAAATGTACATTAAATAAACAATATATACAATAAAATTAGAATTATTATTAATAATACTTGAGGAAAGTTTTCCATAATTAATGTTCAAAGTTTTTCCACTTAGTTATACTATAAATTAAAGATGCCAAAAAATTATTCTAGGTTTCATCCTTTACCAAGTGTAAGCAAACCAAGTTTATATGTGAAGTCACTTCACGACTGGACTACTTGAGAGGCCAATGACTTCACATCAATTGCTTTAGTATCCCATAATGCAATGGACATGCATTATGGGAAGGGCCACTACCCAGACCAGTTTCAAAAGATTGAAGGTTGAAACTGGTCTGGGTAGTGGACTTTCCCATAATGTATAACATTATGCATGTCCGTAAGGATATGTGCATTGCATTATGGGATACTAAGACAATTGATGTGAAGTCATTAAGCTCACTCATGAAGTAACTTCACATGCCAACTTGGTTTACTTACTATTATTATTATTGTTCCGGGCAACTCCAAGGAGTCGACAGACTCATCAAGGGAGGCCCTAACATCATGTCAAGAACAACTATTCGACATTGACACAGTATCTATCATACCTTGCCTTGAACTCATTCACGGTCGTAGCACTCACAACAGACTCTGGAAGCTTATTCCACTCATTCACCACTCTCCAAGTAAAAAACCTAGCTCTAACTTCCTTGTCAACCACGCTCTTGCCCAGCTTCCATGCATGGCCCCTAGTCCTCCCACCACCAGTCATATTTGCAAAAATATCTTCTGGATCAATCTTATAGAAACCCTTCAGTAATTTGAATGTCTCAATCATATCACCCCTCCTTCGCCTATCGTCCAATCTCTGCAACCCACAAATCTTCAACCTATTCTCATAAGGTTCATTCCACAGACCTTCTATCATCTTGGTCACTCGTCTCTGGATCCTCTCCACTTCCTCCCCATCACGAAGAAACCCTGGTGCCCATAACTGGGCACAGTAGTCCAGATGGGGTCTTATCAAGGCTCGATACAGAGGAACAACAACTTGTTTGTCTCTGCATGTTAAAGTATTTTTCAGTTACACTTGGATAAAGGATGACACTAAGAATATAATTTCTTGGTATCTTTAATTTATTTCCATAATTAAAGTTAAATTGGTGAGCATACATCCCGGCACAAAGGAAAGCAGAAATTCATTACTTTAGCATTTGAATGGAAATATTTAGTATTTCTTATGTGTATATTCTGCTTTTTCTAAACATCATAGGATTGTATAAATATTTGAACTGTTTTTCTTTTTCCATATTAGCTAACTAACTTGTTTTCTCCTCCGTATCTCACTAAGATCACTTAATTAAAACATATACGTGTGTGCGTGCATGTACACATGTATGTGCTGAAGATCTTAAAACTGATTCTAACAAAAGAATCACTTCATATTTTTGTGTTCAAAAAGTAAAAAAAAATTATTGCAAATAGAGACTATCCAAGAAATTCAAGCATTTATACTACAGAGGAATCACTAATTAAAAATAACTGATGTGAACGTATATTTAGAGTCTGTAAAACATTAACTCTTAAATCAGCTACATATTTTTCTGAATTACTGTTTAATGCTGTGGAAAATGCAGAAACGATACCATGTGCCTACATACTGCAGATACATTAAAACTCTTCAAATAAAGAAATCCAAAGAAAATTTTCCTGTGTTTAACTAACTTACTTACAGTTCTTACCATTGAAATAAGAATTTCCAGCACCCATTTTTTGTCTTTTGCTTAGTTTTAAAAGAATAGTTTATCCATCCTAACTACAGTATTTTGAAACAGGTTTTAAACCTATAAAGGCTTTCTCTAGCACATCAGTGCCAAGGGTAGGTTACGGGTTAGATATATGGAAATTCTTCTCTAGAAATCAAACATGGTGTTATTTCCCCACCACCATCCAGTTAAGACCTCTCCCACTTACCATAGACCTAACTGGTGTATACGAGGTCCCTTGCAGCTGTAAGCTGTCCTACTTTGGCCAAACAGACAGGACAGTGAATATCAGAATTTCAGAACACAAGGACTACATCTGGTTTCACCAGTACAGCCACTCTGGGCTTGCAGACCATGCTCTGGATACACGCCACAGAATACGGTGGAAGAAGGCCACAGTAATACACCGCAGCAAGTATAAATTTGAAAGACTATTCATGGAATTAGCCTCAGCCCTAAGAAACGTGCCAAACTCAACAAATTTGGATGCATGAAACTACCCCAAATTTGGGAGACGTACATCTTGAGAACTTCAGCACAACAGCCAAGAATACCTAATATCGCCCGCTAGGGGGCACCATCAGAACTTTAGGAAAAACAGTAGTTTTTTCCTTGCTTCGACCTCATTTGCTGTTTTTAGTGCCTGTGTGCATGTGTCTTAATCTTATGTTCCTTTGAAGATGGCAACATGACGTTTGCCGAAATATAGGAAGTATATATTAAAGTTTATTTTAATTTATATTCCAGTATACATTGTGAATTCCTTAAGTTATTTAGTAATCATTTGCAACCAATATATATAAGCCTTTCTACGAGAAGTAATAATAATAATAATTATAAAATTTATGTATATACACCCTCTGTCCAAAAAGAAACCGAACTTTTGATAGAAAATAAAACACAGGCCAATTATAACTATTCGAATCATTTATTTCAATCAATATACTCTCCCTCAGCTTCGATACAGTGTTTGGCACGGTCAATTAATTTGTTAAATGAGTTTTTATATCGGTTTTTGGGATACTGTTGAGGGTCATGATTACTGCTGCTTGAATGTTTTCAATGGTCGTATCGCTTTCCTTTCATCGGCAAATGAAGTCGGGAGGGGGGGGGAGAAGTCACAGCGTGCTAAATCAGGTGAATACGGCGAGTGATCCAACACACAAACTTGGTTTTTGCTCAAAAACTGTCTCACAATGTTCGAACGATGAGATGGTGCAAAAGTGGCCAGCTGCCTGCATCATGATATTCATGCTGTACGTGATGAATTCTCGCCATCAATCGCTTCAAAACTTCGAGATAAAACTCACCATTGACAGTTTGGCCAGGCGGAATGAATTCTCAGCACTCTGGTGCCTTGTTTCGGGCTCATACTCAAAACACCACGTTTTATCACTAGTAACAATCGTTTCAAGGAAGTTTGAGTCCTTACAAGCGGTTTTAATGAGGTTCTTGCAGTGTTCAATTCGATACATTTTTTGGTTGTCGGTCAACTTGTGGGGAAAAAATCATGAATTCAATTTATGAAGGCTAAAACTCTTGGTGAAAATGTTGTGTGCAGTTGATTTTGGAATCCTCAGTTCATCTTCAATCAATCTCAAGGACGATTTCGGGTTTTCTTTGATGAAATCACACACTTTTTGGATGTTAACTTCACTCAGTCCAGTTTTTTGGACGGCCCGACTTTTCATCATCCTCAAGTTTCTCATGACCGCTTTGTAATCGCTTAAACCATTCATAAACTTTAGTACAGGATAAGCATTCGACACCATATGCTTTTTGAAGCATTTGATGCATTTTGGTAAAACTTTTACCAAGTTTAACACAAAAGTCAATCGCAGCTCTCTGTTTAAAACTCATTTTCCGATCGTTCGTCAAAACACACTGTCACTCTTGGCACTATAATTCCTAATGAAACAAATGTCATAAACAGTTGACACAACACTAATGAAGGTTGCTGCTTTCAACAACAAAAGACACAATAGGTGGCGCCACTAGTTTCTTCTATTTTCAAAAAGTTTGGTTCCAAAAGGTTTATATATATCCATTATTTTTGGATATATATAAAAAAATTTTATATATATTTTTAACATATATATATATATATATATGTTAAAATTTTCTTTGAACTCCTTTCTGTTGCATCATATTTTTTAAATATATTTTTTAAAATATGCTTAATTTCAAGCATTAAGAAACCATTGGGAGGAAAAAAGTACTATTTAATTAAAGCTGACATAGTAGGATTTTCCTGAGATTTCTATTCCTACTGCTGCCTACCAATAAGTTATCAGGTTGCTAGCAAAAATCAAATATAATGAAGAGATTCATTATAAGAGTGATAAATTATGGTAATATACATCATTTTGTTGGATATAACAGTATGAAAGTCCTCAACTTAAAGGAAGTGGATCAGCCCCCCCCCCCCATGAATCACTTGTCATATTTGACACACACACACATATATGTATACGAGGAGGTGGGGGGGATCTGGAAAGTTCTGATAAACACCTAAGAACATAAGTTACCTTCATAACTCTGCTACTAGTATGTTATACAGGGTGTTCGGGATAAATTTGACATATTTATAATTAATTATATTTTTCCGTAAGTTACATGTATTAACACACACTTCTCTTCATTTAAAAGTTTGGACCCTTCTTCATTCATATACAAGATGTCAGAAAGGATGGATAGCTGGAACCCACCTGAATCATGGAAGAGAATAACTTGTATCATGATGATTCGTGCCCGCCATCAAAATAAGGATATTACGACTGCTGCCCAATGCTCCCTGAATACAGTAAAAACAATCAGGCATGAACTAGAGACTTGCAATGGTGACTACGAGAAGAAAGATCCCTAGCAGACGATCTGATTGCGTTCGTACAGCAGAATTCCTCGCAAATCTGCAGGAACAGGTGTTGAAGAACCCTGGCATTGGAATTCGGGCTTTGTTCGTGGAGTTGCTAACTGTAGTCAAGCCCTGGATAACAAGGGTAGCCAATGGTAGGCCGTATGTATGGCAGCAGGATTCGGCCCCTTGCCACACCTCTGGGAAAAGTCAAAAATGGTTGTCTGAAAATTTCTACGACTTCACCAGTCCAAATGTTTGGCCTCCAAACTCCCCAGACCTTAACCCCATGGATTATTTTGTATGGGGGCGCAGTTGAAAAAGACACCAATCGCACTTCCAGTAATACAAAAGCCCAGTTAATGGATAAAATTAAAACAGTTTTTGCGGCCCTTCCCAGGGAGACTGTAGCATCAGCTTGTTCGAGGTTCCGAAGCAGAATTGAAGCTGTGATCGATGCTAATGGTGGTTATTTTGAGTAAATCTTGTTGATAGTATTGTAATTAACTCTGCCTGTAATGTTTTTTTGTCAATTCATTAAATTTAATAGATACAAAGAAGATTTTCTTTTTCCTTACGAAACTGTCAAATTTATCCCGAACACCCTGTATATATATAAAACTCTTTTTGAAAAATACCTGATGCTTAATTATGCTATTTTAATATAGAGTTATGATCAAAAGAGCTCAAGGAAGAAAGAAGTTTGGTATAAAGAATTTTAAACGACGTTATTTCTGCCTTACTACCCAGGAGTTTCTTTATGCTAAATCAAAAGGTAATTATTTATAAACTTGTTACTCTTCTCCCTCTCCACCTCTTTTATTATGATTTTTCCCTCAGCTTTGTTCCTTGTATGATTTATGGAATTTTCCTGAAACAAATATTTTGTTACAAGGGTTATAATTTGTATAATGATTTGTTATAATCATTGTCAAAAATAAAAAAAAATCCATGTTATATCTTTTTTTCAGATGGAGCTAAAAGCAAACAAAAATTTGCACTCTGCAATCAGTGTTTCACTGACAAGAACATTTCTTGACCTAGCCATTTCATTAACAAGATATAATTTTTCTAACTTTTTCCCAGTATCAGTTCATCAGGTTCACTGTGCAAACTTCTGCTTGGTTCAAAAGGATAATTTTCCTCAAAAATGTAGCTTTGTTCTAAGTGCACTGTTTATTCTTCATATGGATAGCAAGACAAAATTTTTTAGATAATATTATTATACAGGTATCTCCATGAAATCAGAAGACTCATCACTGGAGACCCATTATTCACACAATACTTATCAAATCTCTCCTTAAACTCATTTACTGACAAAGCACTCACACCCACCTCTGGCAACCTATTCTACTCATTCACCACCCTCCAAGAAAAGAAAAAAATCTAGTTCTAACATTCTTATTCAGTTTCCAGGGGGTGATCCCTCATTCTGTCTCTTCTTGTCACGTGGGGAAAAAAGTATTCAATGTCAATGTGCCAATCCTATAAAAACTCCTTTAATAACTTATATTCTCATTATCCTGATGTCTCTTGCCAACAGTTTTCAAGGACAGTCATTAAAGCAACTGAAAATATTCTAGGAAGAAAATGTCAATAAACCTTGGATTATCCAAGAAATATTAGTGCTTTGGGATCAATGGAGAAGATTACAACTTAATTCAGAACATTGAGAATAGCAATGAACAGTATAGTTATCTGAATAGGCAGATTAAAGGGGAAATAAAGCTAGCAAAATCCAAAGAGTGCAAAGAAATTGAGGATAATCTTCTAAAGAATAACCATGCAACAGCATGCCAAATAATTAAGAAGTTACTGATTTTCTCTTTCATCCCTATATCTACTTCTCATCAGGAATACTTTGTAGGCATTGCCTACAAAGTATTCCTGATGAGATATTTACAGGTAGTTCACCATTGCTTCCCCCCCCCCCCCCCCCAATTTTATCCGTGCTCAGGACCGACATATGGCTGGGACATATTCATGGCTGTAATCCACATGTGTTAACGGAGCCAGTTTGCCTGTTCTGGGGGGATGAAAAACCCAAGTTTCCAGGTGAAAAAAACTCCCCACCTCCTTATGAGACCGGCTAACTCACCTTTAGTTGAAAGAGACCAGATAAAAGTTCCTCACGTCATGGATGGGAATTGAACCCAGGTCTTTCTGATCAGAGGGCTTCGTCTGACTGAGCTATGGAGGCTCGTTAAGAAATTAAGAAAACTTTTTCTTTTTGTAAGAGCTAGATAATTGAGGATAAAGATTGGAATAAATATTATTGAACATGAAAAAATGGTATGATTATTCAAGTATGATGATAAATTGGACCAACAAAATTTAGAGGGAATTGTCCCAGTGAGAATAGTGAAAAGTAGAAAGAGCTAATTTAAGATCAAAAACAGGTGGAAAAAAAAACAGCAGGAATTGACAATATCTCTTCAGAGCCACTTGTAGAAAGGAGATAACATATTGTTAGTGCATTTCACAAAATTTGCCAGCAAGTATGGGCACTGAGATCTGGCCAAAAGATTGGGCACACAGTTATTATTTTTCCAATTCCAAAAATATGAAACAGTAAAAAGTGCAATAATTGTAGGAAATTTAGTCTCATCAGTCATCCAGGCAAAATATTTTCAGACTTCCATCAGGCTGGATTTATAAAGAATAGGAGTACAGTAGACCATATATTTATCCTCTGTATCATTGGGGAAAAATACGTAAAATATATTAAACTAATATGCCATAGTTTTATTTATCTACTTTAGAGAGAGCTTTTGATTCTATTTGGCATTATGCCCTTTGGAAAATTCTACAACATTATGAAACAGATAGCAAATAATACGATTGGTTGAATCCCTATATCTCCAAGTAGCTGCTAAGATAATGATCCCTTAGCAGTTATACAAATTCCATTTCCTTTCATCCCTGTATCCATTCCTTTATGAGGTCTCTGTCCCCATAATTTCTCGAATTCCACTTGTCATGCTAATTTGCTAGTGCATGCCATCTACATTCTCTCTTATATACCCTTTGGCCTTATAGCACTAACCAACTATATATTTCATCCTGTTGGCTTCTGTCTCACACCAGATAGCCTCAAATGGCCCACCCCCTGCATCTCTCCTGCTGATATGCTCTTCTACTGTTTTTTGGCTTCAGTCTCACTAATGCTTATAACTTTTGGCCAAGTTGAGCTAATCAATGCCAAAAACTCCTTTTCTTTATTCTGAATACATTTAGCATTAATATCTTTATGAGGGGAAGTATGTAAATATTTCCCTTCATAAAGATACTATAGAACAGTTTTTTTCATACCCCCCCCCCCACACACACATGCGCATGTGAAATCAAATAACTTCACAACAATGCCTTTGTGTGGGCAGATTAAAGAGAAAAAAGCAATCTGTTGACAGGTTTCTAGAAAAGCTGGAGGTTGTACTCCTTTGAAAATACAGTATGGGGAAGGATGGTCTAAAAAACAGATGTAGATGGAATAAAAGAAGATGTTGACCAGTGGCTGATCTAGTTCTTACATAATTGGAGGAATGGCAGTGGCCAGTACTGCAGAGTAAGCACCCTTGAAAGTACTGTGTGTGTGAGAGAGAGAGAGGAGGTAACCTATTTGGTAGATTGTCCTCTTTTAGAAAGGTTTTGAGTACACCACTCCAAATGCGAAACAATATTCCAAGCTTAGTCAGATTTGAGATTTATAAAGTGTTAGAAGTTGAGAGAGAAAGAGAAGTAATGTTCAGCAAAAAAAAAAAGCCAGTTTTAGAGACTGAGGAGGCTATTGATGTAATAGGTTTATGCCAGGATAAGCTGGATGTGAAAGTTAGCCCAAGAAGAAGAAACTGATCTTGAAAGGATATCAGAATATTATCAAAAGTAAGAGGGGGTGAAGTAGGATCTTTCTTGTGGGTAGTAGACAGGACTTTGTTTTAACAGCATTGAAGTTCATTAAGTTTTCTTCATCCCTATTTGAGAATAATGAGATCAGTGGTTGTGACTGATCTCGAAGCTTCATTTGGGTACTACAGGGTTTCTCAGATGAAGAAAAATGGAGAGTACTGTTATCAGCAAAACTATGAATTGGATTTGAAGTCAAAAGAGAGGAGGTCATCAATGTTAAGAGGAAGTGTGTGGGTGAAGTCCAGCATTAGTAAACAAATCTGATGGGAAGAAATATTTGTACAAAAATATTCCTAAAGTTAGGAGGATTAATTAAGTAGAGGTTGAAATGGATGAACCATGGAATTATGCAGGACCTTTTGAGAAAGAGGATATTATGTAGGAGATGTAAAGAACAGAGTACCCCTTAGTAGAATGAGGAGTATAAGACTCAGATTAGGAAGGTGAAAAGTGTAGTGAGGAAGGAGAAATTGACACATGAAAGGGTGTTGGCTGAAGCAGTAAAGCAAACCCTAGAGAATTCTACACTTATGTTGCCAGTAGAGGGAAAGGGTGAATATGGAAGATTAACTTTAGTTGCTAGAGATGAAACAAGTCATGTCTGCTGCAGATATAACAGAAATGTTCAATGGGTATTTCATTAGGGTATTTAGGAAGGAAGGAGGATATAAGACTGAGAAGTGTTTAGAATATTAAGTATCTTTGATGTTTAATAAGGCTTTGGGGCTAGATGGGATATAGCTGGCAGTGCCCTTGGCTGTTGTTCAAGAAGTCTGGCAACAGGGACAGTCTCCTCAGAAGAGTGAAAAGAATAAAAAAAAATAGTACCGCTGCATAAGGGAGAATCCTAGTCAGTGGTGTCCAGGTATAGGCTAGTGTATATATCAGGTGCAGTGGTGAGGTTGTTAGAGGCACAATACAAACCTGGATTGATGAGAATGTAAACTTTTCAAGCATGGTGTTTTTTCAGGGGAGGTCTTGTTTTAGTAACTTAGGTGCATTTTAGAATAGAGTGACTAGTGTATTAGACAGAGGAGATGCTTGTACACTGATTTATATGGACTTTGCTAAAGCATTTGTTAAGAGTACAACAGTATAAACTACTGTTGAAATTGAGTAGGATGGGGATGGATAGTCAGTTGGTTATAGGGATGGTTGACTGATAGTTTGCATTGCAAGTGGTAAGTGAGTGGAATGCTTAGCTGGAGTGAATGGCAAGTGCTTTAAAGTTACGTAATTAAGTTTAAACACCTCCCTAGCAAGTTGGAGTCTATTTCAGGTACTTGACTTGTAAAAACTTGAGCTCACAAGCACAAGTTTTAATCACATGGGGTGGGGGAGTTATTATGGCACCATCAGGACCAATCCATCACCTCTTCAACCCTACAGTATGGAAATAAGTTACATTCAACCCTTTTCAAAAAAGAAAGTCAGCCAACAAACTATTGTCCAATTGCTCTTTAATTCTCCCAAAAAAAAAACATGGAGAAGGCCATCAGCAGCCAACTTCTTTACCATCTGAAAATCCACCAATTAACTAGTGATCAGCAATTTGGATTCTGCCATTCTCAATCCCCAGTTGATCTTCTGGCATCCAAACTTACCTCTGGAGAGAAGCCATGGAAAGGTCGGAAGAAATTTTTATGGTTGCTCTTGATGTTTCTAATACATACATTTGATAAGTCTGATGCAGAGGTCACTCATTACATGTCATGGTTTCCTCTGGATCAAACATGACATGTAGTGAGGTTTCTTTTTCATATAAATGATCACTCACCAATGTCAAACCCTATTCATAGCTTTGCTGATAACACTACACTCCATTCCTCTTCCTCATTTGACAGACATTGTAGTGACCAATCATTAGAAGTGTCAGGGTCTTCCATAACCAATCCCCTAAACTGTGATGCCTTATATTTTCATTTTTAGTATAGTTCTGAAATTCTTATTATTATGAGCATTCCAGAGTCAGGAACTCATCAAGGGAGGCTATATTATCTGCATTAGCTGTCATACCTATTCTTGAATTTATTCAGACCACTTGCACACACCACATCCAATGGTAATCCATTCCGGTCACACACCACTCTATAAAAGAAAAATCTAGCCCTCATCCCTTCTTGACAGCATTCATTCTCAACTTCCAAGGAACCCTTGCATCAATTCCCACCCTTCATAAAATGAGAAATTCCATCTACTGCAATCTTGTATGACCGTTTCGGAAGTTTGTGAGTTTCAATTATATTACTCCTGTTTGTTAGTATCTGCAGTCTACAAATTCTCAGTCTGTCTTCATATCAGTATTCCACAATCCTGATATCATTTTTAACACTTTTTCCTCCATGTATTAGAATCACCATGGAAACCAAGAGACCAGACCTGCAAACAGTAGTCCAAGTGAGGTCTTTTCAAGGTCTTATATTTCCATGACTTCCATATCTTTACATGACATGGTTTGTTTCAGCATTGCAATTATCCACTGAGTAGTATTTTCACTGATCAGTTCCTGAAAAGAAAATTGCAGCTATTGACAATAAAATGTGTTAATTTTTTCGTTTCTTATGAACTCCATATCTTTACAGTGTTCTTTATGTTTACAATAATGATTATTAAGCTTAATTCCACCTTAATTTGAATTGGAAACAGTGGCATAATATTGATATTGCTATTTGAGCATATAGAGTATAATCAAAATAATTGATCTGTATAAAATTGAACTTGCTTCTAGGTGATCAAGTGCTCTGTAGGATACCAATTGATCAGATTTTAGCTGTTGAAAGGTTACAAGAAGAATCCTTTAAAATGCAAAATGTAAGTTGTTAGATAATTAATCTTGCTTGGATTTTTTTTATTGTTATATAAAGTTCAAAGACTCATTTTGAGAGTGCCATTATCTGTACATATCGTATCTTTCCTTAAATTCATTCCATTTTTACTTATCACTTTCTGTAAGAAGAATCTACTCGTAAGTCTTTTCTGATCACTATTGTCCAATTTTCTGAAATTCCTTTTTCCCACCTTGTTTTTCATTCTGTTTTATACTGTGAAACATCTCTTCCATATTTACCTTAGTTGATTCTCTCACCTTAAGGAGTTGCTTAAGGGTCAAAGATGACTAACTAGGAGGGGACCTCAATGTGGCCTTTTGAGGCCATATTGAGATCTAGGAATGCAGAGAACCAACCAGGGATTCTGGAAAGATGTCCAGTCCTCACCTTGTTGTGTGCATCCTGTTAGTAGGAATCTGCCTGGATACTGAACAAACAACAAATACAAACAAGGACAGTTGATAATTTGGGATTTAGCCAACTATTCTTATTGGCTTAAACCGAAAGCTAGCTATCACCTGGATGAACAGTGAAAAGTCAGCTACTGATGATGAGATTGGCACTATCAATATAAGAAGCATCAGTGGAAAAGAAATGGAACTAGCAGAAGTAGTGGATAAATACCAGATCAAACATGATAGATATTAGTGAAACAAAGAAGTTAAAAGCAGTAAGATTCTTCTAAGCAACAAATACAAGATGTTATATTTAGACAATAGTGATCAAAGAAAAGGAGTACCTATAGTATTCAACACTAAATACGAGGATAATCTTGAATAGCAGGCAATATCAAATATAGTGATGTGGTCAAACATCAGAATGGGGAATTGGACAAGGATTATTTGTATCTGTAGTCCCACAGAAGGTTTCCCAAATCTTGGGAAGTTTAACACTTCCATATTTATTAAGATTAGGTTGGTTTAACAAATCTGTTGATTCTAAGAAAAGTCTTTTGAGTTTTTATTTGTTGTTGTGAATCATAGTAGGTCATTTAATTCTGTGCAAGGTATCAAAAGCATGGTCAGCAGGATCAGACTGGCCATTGTTATGGCGATGGATGTATTTCTGTGTTCTTTTAGGCAGATCTCTCAGTTTGACCATAATAAGATAATTTAAAGACCTGGAACAGAGAAGGGAGGAAGTAGATCCTTGGAGTGGAGGGAAGAGATAAGGCAACCAGCAACCAGATGAGGTTTGAAAGCAGTAAAGAGATTATATATTTTTTAGAATCCTGGCTATTTTTTCTGAGGTTGTGAGGAGAAGGGAGGAAAAAACCAGTTGGTTAATCTTCTTAGCATTGTAACCGTTGGCTTAGAAGGTCTGGTGAATAAAGAAGAATTCAGTTGACAGGGAATCCTGAGTGGAATAGAGATTGGAGGCTCTTTTGACAAGGATTTTGATAACACCATACTGCTGAGAGGAGAGACGATAGGAAAGTTTATTATATAACCACCTGTGTGTGTGGGTGAGTTTTCTGTAAATTGAGAAAGAAAGGGTGCCATTGGGAAGACACATGATTAGAGTATCTAGAAGAGGATGCTATTATTATTTTCTTTTTCTATGGTGAACCAGATTCTGGGATGCTGGCTATTGAGACAGAGGAGGAAGGAGTCTAATGCATCTGACCTTGTGTGGCCAAATATAGAAAATATCATCAATATATCTTAGCCAGAATAGCAGTATCAAGGACATTTTTTTCAAAATGGTCCATAAAGAAATTGACTAGAGAGGAGAGAGAGACCATGACTGTACCCTCTGTTTATATATGGTATCCTTCCAAGAGACGTGCTAGCATGGATGACAGAATTGAAAAGATCGATAATATCAGGAGGAAAAAGCATTTTTCAGTAAAGATAAAGTCTCAGAAAGGGGAATATTGGTAAATAGAGGGCTGACATCAAAGCTCACCATATCATATATAAACAGACAGAGGGTAAAAAATTCAGTGCATCATAGCTTTGAAAGCAGATGTGTCTTTAAACACTAAATTAAGGTAATAATTTTGGTGAAAATGTACACACAAGTGCTAAACTTATCCTTTTGTGTGTGTGTGTGTGTGTGTGTGTGTGTGTGTGTGTGTGTGTGTGTGTGTGTGTGTGTGTGTGGCATTGCCAAAGAGACATAAGTTGATCCTCAGACTATTCCTTATAGTTAGCAGAAATCAACCTGCAATGCAGTATTCATTCTCTACCTCTCCTCCTCATCTTTACAATTCTTACTGGATTAGCAGCAAATTGGTTGAAAAGCACAGAAAATCTTAGAAAGAAAAATAAACTTTGGTTCAGTAATAAAGTATGTGGTATCAGATTTGCTGTAAGGTTGAGATTTGCTTTGTGCATAACTAAAGTTCTACAGAAGAGTGATTAAATTTTTAGTTTTTGTAAGATTTAGGTTGTTTGTGATTGATATTTTAGAAACAAAAGTTTCTGACAAAATAATCAGTTTTGTGATGATGGAAAGACAAAACAAGAAGTAAATACATTTTTATGATAATCCCCCCCCCATGAAAGGTTGTAAATCTATCATACCATGGGTGGGTTAAAGGTTTGATAATTCAGAGACCCTGTTCTTAAAGAGCAAATATGGTACTTTTCAAGCCACATCAGGTGATGGTCTCACATCGAGTAATGAATCACCTATTCATTTGTCTAATCAGACCGGCAAATTGCATAAGAGTAATAATTATGAACAGTCGGAAGGTACAGGACAGTACCAATTTTGAAGGGTGATTTCTTAACATATATTTCTGGAGCTCCAGATAATCAAAACCCTAGCTCACAGAGCATAATCCATGGTTTCCTGATTTCTGACTACCAGATTTTAAATCAGTAAAGATAATTTTGTGAATAATGGAAAAACAACTGATACCAGTAAAGAATCCTGTATAGAGCTTAAGTAAAGTTGCCTTAAATCCTTCAACCAAGACAACAGTCACAGTACCTTATAACAAAAAAGCTTAGAATGATTATAGATTACTCAGAAGATAAAAACCACTACAAACCACTTTCAGTACTGTTTTACATGATATACTGAAAGACGTTTATAAATTGTTCTTCAGGTTATAAATATGTTCCTCAGAACATATAGATTATATACAATTTCTTAGAACAGACATATCAGGTTCTGGAAGGTCATGCCAATACAGTGGCGACTCGTGGCTTGAAATCGTGGGGGTGCTGCAACTTTCGAAATATACATACACACTGTAAGTACAGTGTATATGTGTTTGGATAAAATATCAAAATTATGGTAAAAATTTTTAAAAAATTAAACATGAAAAAATATTGTTTATTATCGATAAAATTATACAGTTTAGTATAATTCTAAATTACTTAAAAATAAAATCCATTCCTTTAATTGCGATTAAAGGAATGGGTTTACAATTTTTGGATATTACAATTAAATCCTTTAATTGTAATGTCCAAATATTTAAAGAAACGGAGTAAACATGATAAGCACTACGAACACTCTACTGCTGGCGCAAACTGCATATAAACAACAGTGGAACTGTGCAATGGACAGTGCCACATTACGCTAATAGCTTGCATCTCACTGTGACGTGCATATGCTTGTGCATGTAGCAATATGACACCATGGTAAACACAGTGCTGCTAACGTCCTTCGCCCTCCTAAGTGCTACAAGATGGATTTTTATTATTTTTTATACAAAATAAGAGAATTGTATAGGATTGTTGATGATAAAATTAAATATTACAAGCAATTATAAATAAATAAATATATTTATATATCTAGAAAAATTAGGGGTGCTGCAGTTCCACAGTGCCTATTCACAAGCTGCCCCTGTACCAATAACATAACATGGAATTAGATGAAAAAAAAAAAAAAAAAAAAAAAAATACTACACCAAAGTGGCTCTTGTTTTGAAAAGCCTTTTCAAAGAATCAGACGAGGCTGTAATGAACTTCCTTAGTCATTTAAAAAAATATATATATATATGTATATATATATATATATTTTTTTTTTTTTTTTTTTTTGTATGGTGGTATAAAAGTCTTACAGTGGCTGCACTGCATAGTTCAGAAAGCCTGGACAGAAGGACGAATTCCCAATGATTGGAGTAGAGCTCTCATAGTACCCATATATAAAAAGGGAAATAAAACTGAATGTGAGAATTACAGAGGTATTTCCCTACTGAGTGTTCCTGGCAAGATCTATGCAAGTATACTTGAGAAGAATTGTGGAAGAACAAGCTGGATTCAGGCCAAACAGAGGCTGTCAGGATTAGATCTTCACTTTACGACAAATAGTCGAGAAAACATGGGAACATAACAAAGATCTGTATTTAAGTTTTGTCGATTTGGAAAAGGCATATGACAAGGTGCCAAGAGAGAAGCTATTCAATACATTACAGTTATATGGCGTCAAGGGGGCATTATATCAAGCAATACTGAGTCTTTATTTGAGTTGTAAGTCAGCAGTTAGAATTGAAGGAAGTACAGGAAGATGGTTTAATGTTAAATCTGGTGTGAGACAAGGATGTACATTATCCCCTCTGTTATTCATTATCTATATGGATCACATTATGAAGGAAAGTGGTATTAAACATGATATCAAAATTGGAGATGTTAATGTCAGCTGTTTGCTTTATGCAGACGATGTTATACTTCTAAATAAATCCGCTACAACTCTGCAAGATTCTCTGACTAAATTGAATAACTGTTGTAATAGATATGGTATGAAGGTCAGCAATAAAAAGATAAAAACAATGAAAATAGGCAGAATCATTGAAAATGTCAACTGTGTTGTGAATGGAGAACCTGTGGAACAAGTAAAACATTTCAGCTACTTAGGCACGATTTTTAGTGAAGATGGTAAATTGAATATAGAAATAGACAACAGAATCAGCAAAGCTGGTATGGTGGGAAGTCAATTGAATAAATTCTTATGGAATAAGAGAGAAATTAGTCGGAATACTAAATTAGCTGTATACAAGACAGTGTTCAAACCAGTTTTAACTTATGGATCTGAGAGCTGGGTCAGAAGTAAAACATTTGACCAAAGACTAGAGACCGCAGATATGAGAGTCCTGAGAAAGATTATAAGCATGAACAGATGGCATCAAAGGCAATATCATATTAAAAACGAGGATATTAGGAAAAAACTTGACATTGTCAGTTTCGAGGAATGCGTTAGTAGACTTAATCTCAGGTGGTATGGTCTCTTAAACAGAATAGGCGAAGAAAGATTAGCAAAACAAGTGTTCTCTGCCAGGTTGGCTGCAAAACGACCTGGAGAAAGACCAAGATATAGGTGGATTGATACAGTACAAAGTGTCTTAGACGATAGAAATATAAGATCTAATAATGTTGGAGTCTTGACACGTAACTGACTGATTTGGAGGAAAATTGTAGATCGGAAGTTAGTAATGATGTAATTTTTTTCATGTAGTACTATCATATCCTGTACACCCCTTGAGGGTACATGGCAGGAATTTGATGATGATGATGATATATATATATATATATGCCCATTTCAGTTTTGGGAGATTTTTCTGTAGCCTTTGGGTTTGTCATTTTTAGTATTTTTTGTTTTTGCTTGTTCTATGCTACTTCCTCATAATGTCTGTGAAACATAAGTACAGTTTACTAAAAAATTAAAATTTTTGTTAGTATTTGTGTGCACAAGCATTTTCATATGTTAAGTCTAGTGAAATATTTCATTTGCTGTTCAAGTAAGGTATAATATATGATTTCAGTGGCTTACTGGAGGAGTTTGAAGTGTATATTTCTAGTTGTCCTTCATAAGTGTAAACTCTCATTTATCCGATATATTATTTAATATTATTTTTACTTAATTGATAGATAACCTATAACTGTAATTGTCTTGTATAACTAAAAATGGATATCTGTGAACTCTTGTTAATTCTTCCAATTTAAGTAAAATATTGCATTTTTTTTTTTTTACTTGCTCTACATGCAACTCCTACAGTTAATAATGGTTTCTTCCCATTTTTTTTAGATTTTTCATAGTTTAAAATGATGGCCTTGCTATTAAATTAAAACTTAAGGTGATTTCTAACTTCAAAGCCACATGAGGTGTACTCATTGTTAACATCCTACTTTGACAGTTATTGATGCATTGAAGCAGTGAAAAAATGTAGTTTCACATATTTTGCTATATCTAATTCATATTTTGTTAGTAAACTGCAATTTGGACATTAATAGGAATAGACCGTTTTTTTATTTTCATAGAATAACTTTTTTATCATATTTTTTATTGTTTCTTTGCATTAAGGGATTTTCAAAATTAGGATATTTTTTCCTTCGCTACATTAAGAACATTTTAATATATAAATTAGAATAGGAATTTTTTTTAACAGAGACCAGAATTTTTATTTCAGTTATTATTATTCAAACAATACATAAATTTCATTTGCTAACAGCAGAAAATGGCTTTTTTCCAGATGTTCCAGGTTGTTCAACCTCAGCGTGCTTTATATGTTCAGGCTAATAATTGTGTTGATGAAAAAGAATGGATTGATATTTTAACTAAAGTTTGTCAAACAAATAGAAATAGGCTAAAAGAATATCATCCAGGTGCTTTCCTGAATGGCCACTGGCTCTGGTAAGATTTCTTGACAATTGATGAATCTTTAGCCAAAAAAAAAAAAAAAAATATATATATATATATATATATATATATATATATATATTTGTGCTGTATATGTTAGTTTTCATGCATAACTTGGTTTATTAATTAGTGTAGTGTTTGTTTCTCTGCTGTTAATTAAAAGTACTAATAATGCTGTTAATTTCTTTGGCTTCATAACAGTTTTGTCACTTGCTTATGCATTAGGCAGGAGACCTAATGCATAAGCAGTTAGGTCTCCTTGCTTGACAAGAAGACTGCATTCATTCATAAAAACCTTGTCATTTAACCAAATGATGATAATCAAATCATATTTTCTCTTGAAAAATAATGGTTTAACAGAAAGGATACAGTTCTGATGGCTGATCATTTTAAACTTTTTCTATGGTACTCTTCAAATTCAGATCTAGTTAACAGTATTTAACCATTTCCCATTAGCTCAGTTGGTATAGACGAAGCCAAGCCCTTTGGTCAGAAAGACCTGGGTTCGATTCCCGTCCATGACCCGAGGAACTTTATCTGGTCTCTTTTGTCTAAAAGTGAGTTATCCAGTCTTTTACAGAGGTAGAGGGTTTTTTTCACCCAGAAACTCGGGTTTTTCGTCCATCAGAACAGGCAAACCGGCCCCGTGAACACACATGGATTTACAGTCATTAATACATACTTAATCCCTCACTAGGATGGCTCAACCAGTCCGAGTGACCAAGATGGTTAGTGGTCTGTGAAATGTTCCCTATGAAGATTGAGAGTGTGTGGATTGCAGAAGTTGGTTGATAAGATAAAAAGAGGGGATATGATAGAAACATTTAAGTTGCTTAAAGGGTTTTATAGGATTGATAAAACCCTTTTTATCAATAGAAGTCAAGTGCAGAAATGTTTCAGCACTTGACTGGAGGGGCCAGAAAAAGGGGATCAACCCTGGATTGAACAAAGCTGTGGTTAGCAGTGATGCGAGGACTAGATTTTTTGCTTGGAGAGCTGTGAATGAGTGGAATGGGTTGGCAGAGTCGGTTGTGAGTGCTTTGTCTGGTAATGGGTTCAAGGAGAGATATAATAGATTGTGTGGATAGTTTGGATCTCCTGCAATGAGTTTTTGGACTCCATGGAAGCATCCAAAACTATTATTATTATCACAATAATAATAATAAAACAGACCACCAAGCTAGAAATTAACTACATTTAGTAAACATAATAGTCAACTTTCACCATAGGAAACTCTTGAGGACTTCTGAAATAGGTTTGTGAATGGGTGGATTTTCTGAGAATAGCGGTGTGCATATGAAACTTTCATTAAAAAACTTTGGTGGTGTGTTATAATTATGGTTGCTATAGTAAGAGTCTATTATGCATACTGTCTTTATGTTCAGCTGTAATTCTAATCAAATCCAAACTGTGGAAAATCCAAACTGTGGTTTTTCCAAAAAAATTCATACTTTTTTCCTTACCTTCCTGCAAAAAGAGTAACAGTATTACTAAAGAAAATTAACAATGTATACTATATATTAATTAGAAAAAAAATTAAGTTTTTCTATTTAATATATAGTAAATATTGTTAATTTCCTTAAGTAATACCTTTATATCAGCTGGACTGAAAGAGTGAGCAATGAAGAGGTTTTTAAAAGATTGAAAATGAAAAGAGACTATATGGCTAGTATCCAAAGAAGAAAAATAGTGTTTGCAAGACATTTGATGAGGGGTTCTTCTGGAGAGCTTCCTAGAATAGTATTGCAGGGGATGATGGAGGGAAGGAGAGGAAGACCCCGACTGCAATGAAAAGACAACATCAAAGATTGGACGGGCAAGAATCTTACAGAAGCAAGAGATAGAGAGGCATGGAAGTAGACTGTTCATCAGCTGCAACCCTCTTAAAGAAGAGGCCACAGGATTAGATCAGAATACCTTTATGAATAATCAATGTTATAAGCCTTGTATTGTAAAGAAAAATAAAAACAGTACCATCCCTGAGTATTTCTGGATGCATCCTATCATATCTATACAGAATATAGATTAATAAGTGTATGTTATTTTAATTCTTAACTATGTATTATTATTTATTTATTTTAATGAGAGTCTTACCCACAAAAGGTTGGAGATCACATTCATACTCTGGAACAAGAAATCCTTCTCTACATAACAAAACATAATCAGGCCACTTTAGTCTTCTAATAAGCATGGTGATTATCATATGGTTGGGACTAACATGTTGATAATCAAATAACATTTTCTCTTGAAAAATAATGGTTTAACTGAAAGGATACAGCCCTGTTCTAGTAGTTCTGTACTTTTCACAAACATCCTACCACAGTGGTGTGATTCACTGTGGTAGGATGTTTCACTTCACCCTGTTGTGTGTGTGTGTGTGTGTGTATATATATATATATATATTCTGTATAGCCTATACTGAAACTTTTTTAATATTTGTCTGTAGCTGTAAGGCAACAAATGAAGTTGCACCAGGATGTAGTCCAGTGACAGCAAGTGTTCCTCCTGATATTCGTGTGAATATTGACTCAGATCGTGAGGTAGAAAGGATACACACAATATTTCTTAATAACATAGATATGTTGGACAAGCTACTTGGTAAGATTTCATGTTTAAGCCAGTTTTTATGTAATTAGTATGAAAAGAACTGTAGATTAACTTGTTTTCCAACTTTAATTTTGTAATAAGTGGTATCGCTTCTGTCTTACTACAATGCATAAATTAACCTAAAATACTCTTCTGTTCATGAAATAAGGTATAGTCCAAACTAGAATGACTTTAGTAATATAAAATCATTTCATATTGCTGCACTTGGGTAAACCCAGTCTCTGTTTATGAAAAATTGATGTTAAATCTGGTGTAAGGCAGGGTTCTCCAGTGTTCAATTGTTATTTATGATCTGTGTAGTTCTTCATTTAATTTCTGGTATAGAGACCACATATTTCTAAACAGAAATAAATTTTATTTAAAAAAACAACAACAATATAATCCAAGTTGTGTACCGTTAGACTTACATCATCAGGAGTACAAAACTTGTATTAAAGAAGACTAGAAAAGATTAATTACACATAACAAATGTTATAAGAACTTCAACAAGCTAGCACATATAAAAGAATGACAACTCTGGCAAAAAACGGGTCGTGTCCAGTTCCATAGTTGTTAGATTTTTCATGAATGCAGAACAGACTTGGTGTAGATTAAACCTTGGTTTTTGTTATGCTGTGTGGGGATAATATGGAGCATATCTGAGGCTTCTTTAAATTTTCTTATAAAACAGTAATGATATATATATATATGGCATTTCTGATTTTTCCAAACTACATGGTTGTCTGTATTTGTTGTGTGGAAGGCTTATCCTGATCTGTATTTTCTTTTCTTCTCAATGTCCTTTATGTGCTCAGATATGCATATCTCTCCAGACCATCCTGTCTGGCTTTCATAGCCAATTCCACAACAATAATAATGAATTTTATATACTCCTGGTTTCTTTATGGCAAGATGTAAGAACCTCAATTTCATATACATTGGGAAAGAAGCTACTTAAACATTGCAATTACAAAGCAACACTACAATTTTGTCTCAAATAAGAAATTCACTCTTGAACTGGAAGATCACAGAAAATTACCCTGTTTTGACATCCTTCTCAAAGTATTTGAGGAAGAAAAAAGATTGATCTTTTCAGTATACAGATGTAAGAATCACAAGAGATTCTGCTTCACACCTCATCCATTACAAAAAATAGACATGATAAAAGCATTATGGGACAGAGCCTACAACATTTTCAGTACATCAGATTGTCTTCTGATTTATTCAGTGCAGCAACTATAGAACTTTTTTTATATCAACACAAACTATTAAAATTTAGCTTTAAAAAAATGTGAATAATTTATCTGATTTTAGATATTGGCATGTGTATTGTGTCACTCAGTAAATGCATAGTTTTATTAAGATTTAATGGATGCACTCTTTCAGATGTAATTAAACATGACTGTCAACTTTTACATTTGCAAACTCCACATGACTATAGAAACAGCTCATTAAAGTGAAAAGTTCACTGCTCACAATTTTTCTTACTATTCTCAAGTATACTTATATAAATCTTACCTGAAATACTCAGTAGGGAAATTTCTTGAATTCTCACAAGCAGTTTTATTTCACCCTCACATGACATTTATTTGCTATAGGCCCTACTGCCTTTCATTTGTGTAAGTAATATAAAAATAAATAAAAATTTCCTTTTTATAGACAGATATAATGAATGCTCTACTCCAGTTCTCCTGAATTCAACCTTACAACCAGGTCTTCTGATTTATTCAGTGCAGCAACTATAGAACTTTTTTTATGTCAATATCATACATGGAAGATCTTAAGACATATAACACAACAGTGCTATGAGTGTGGAGACAAGCGATAGAAGAAAGGAATCCACTAATGTGTTTCTTGAAGAGCTTGAGGTGTATGCATTGGGGGAAAACAGTATGGGGATGACTGTTTCAATATGAATGAAAGAAGAAGTTGTTTTGGTGAGCTTGGAGTTGAACAGTGTATGGATGTTAATCAGTAGCCATTTGTATTTGTACATTATTAGAGGAAAGGTAGTGGCCAGTTTGATGCAGCAGCATCCATGGAAATATTTATAGGAAAGCATCCAGAGAGGAGGTGGGTGAGAGAAGGGTCATCTGGTAAACTCTCTTCCAGAAACATTCTAGCATTTTGAGAAGTTTTGAGGCAACCCTGATGTGAACATAGTTTGGAGCATTGCTCTCACATCTGGGTGAAATTTAGAAAGTGTTAGGAGTTGAGTAGAAAAGAAGAAATGTTTAGAACAAACAACAAAAAAAAAATCGAGCTTTTTGAAGACATGAGAGGCTATAGATGTGATGGGATAATGCTAGGATAGGTTAGACATGAAAGTCTATCCTGGAAGAGAAAAGTGATCTTGAATGAGCAGAGTGCAATCAGATTGATGGTGAGGCATGGCCCTTCTTCCAGAAAATAAGGGAGAATTGTGCTTGAGAATGGTTATAAGATTGGTTTTAAGGCATTGGTTATATAAGCTCTTGAAACTTCAGTCATCCGAGTACTAACTACAGGATTTTGTGAATGAAGAGGAACAGAATGTGTACTGTTATCAGCAAAGCTATAAATAGGATTGGACATCAGTGACAAAAGATATTGGTGTACAGAAGAAAGAGCATAATGTGAAGCAGAGAACCTTGGGGTCTTCAGCATTGAAAGAAAAATCTGAAGAGAAATCATTAATCATGACATGCAATGAACAATTAGAGGGAAACCTAGCAATCCACTCACAAATGATAGGAGAGAGACCATAAAGTGGGAAGCCTGAAAAAAAGGCTATAATGCCAGACTCAATTGAATGCCTTGGAAATATCAAGAGCGATCACATAAGAGTTTTCAAATCTTGCCATGGTCTGTATCCAAAATTTAAGCTTGTGAGGTCTGCTGTAGAAAAAGAATAATGGAATCCATATTAGTGATTGCTAATTAATCCAAGGGTCTCTAGGTAGTGAAGAAGCTGATTGTTGATAACCTTTTCCATCACTTTTGAGAGTATTAAGGTGAGGTCACTGCAACAGTAGTTTGATGGCTGACTTTTATCTTCCTTTTTGACTGGATGAAAGCTTGCTTTGATGCTATTGGGTAGATGTCAGATATAGGATAGCTTGTAAAGGTGATATAGGGTGGGTGTTAATTCTGGAGCACAAGCTCATAGTTCAACTGGAGGGATATGATCTGGGCTTGGAGGACTTATTAGTATCAAGGCTATTGAGTATTTTTCTGGTGTCCTTCTGCCCAAAGTCCAGAGAAGACATACTGAAGGTGGTTTGTGGAAGATCAGATGCTTGTTTAGATGTCTTTTGTCATCTAAACAAGTATCAGAGGGGAAGACTGATACAAAAGGTCTTCCTTATCTTTTAGAAATGTTGCTGTTATTCCATCATGATGAGAGAGAGAGAGAGATGGAAGCATAGTATGGCAGAAGTGTTACTCAATAGCCTTGGCAAGAGATGAGAAGGCTCTTCTACCATTTGAACAGAAAACAAGCTTAGTGCATTTGGCCCTTGCAAAGTCTCTTTTCAATTTGCTGATGGTTCTGCAGTTGTTACAAGCTGGGGTAGTTTAATTTGAGCCATTGAGTCTATTATGCTACATTTTTAGCTTGGACTACTTTAGCTCATTTGTTGGGGAACCAGGGTTTGGATAAGTAACAGAGATTTTGAGATGGAATGGGGAATAAAGACACTCATCCCAGCAAGAATAATTCATTTATTAAATTAGATTAACAAAAGTGCTTGGATCAGGACAGTAGCAACAATCATCAGACCATGAAAAAGAGGCATAGAAATTTAAAAAGTCTTACCTTATCAATTTGTGCCACTGTAGTGCCATAGGATATGAGGCTAGCTGGGAGAAGGATGATCTATAGAAAAAGAAACATGGACAAAGTTATGGTCAGAGTTGCCAAGAGGAGAGTGGTGTGTTTGGATGGAGAGGATTAAGAAAAGGTCCATGGTGTTGGGAGAATGATAGTAATTATCTGTAATTCTGGTAGGTAGATTAACAATTTGCATTACATCATTATTGACAGCAAACAAGCAAACTAAAGCCTTGTGAATATTATCTATACAAAAAAGAATTACTCTCTTCAAGTTTGATATACAATCATGTACTACTATAACTTAAAAACTGTAAGGGTTTCATTGGCATTTTGGCTGGAAACTACAACAGTAGTTAACTCCTTACCAAAATCTTGCAGATTTTATCGAAATAATAAAAGCTAGGAGCTTTATTGCCTATTAAAATCATTTATGTAATAGGTAATCATATTTGATTTGATTTCTACTTTTAAAACTACAAAATACTATAAGAAACTGTGTAGTGCTCCTCAGCACTATTCCGAACAGAACTATTCTGTCCTGTTGGTTTCAACAGCCAATCAGTATAAACATGAAGCAGAGTTAGGCTCCTGTGTATGTTATGGTGACATCCTTTTGCATCTGTGGTCATTGCAGCATAGCTCTTAGATATTGCTGTTATATCAGGAAGATGTAATTAAAAATGTAAAATATATACAAAACAAAATTTTGAGGAATAGATTTTGACAATCTGCTAGTAACAAATTTTTAATCATAGTTGTGAGCTAAAATAGCACTGCTATGGAATTTTTTAGTAGGTATGTCCATCATGTTATCGTAGTTATTATAATGAGTATACTTTATGTAAAAAAAATATATTTGAATCTAACGTTTTTTTTTTAAATTAAAATATAAATATTTCTGGATTACTTAGAAAGTGATATTGACAATATCTGTTTCTTTCTGTATTCAATTTTATTTTAAATCATTGGGTTCTTTCTATCTTTTAGATGCATGTGAGAGTCAAGCAGTATATACAGGAGATCATATATCTTTGTGCCATCCTGAGTTTGTCATTGAAGATTCACAGACTCTTTGGGAAACACTGAAAGCTGTTAAGAGCTGTGTTATTAGGCTAGAGCAAGACCACAAACAACATTTCACTAATATTTATAGGCAGACAAAATATGGCTCTGAGTAAGTACTCATCATTTCCTTATATGTACTCCTCAAGGAATGTACAGGATACTGTGATAGCACTACACAAGTACATTATTCATACGGTGATCTCAACTATCTGACCTTCATTTAACCAATCTGTCCAACTAGCAAATTGATTTTGTGCTGTGATCATATAATTATGGGATTACTGTAGTTTTTCTTATTAACAGATTTTCTTTTAAAATAAGTTAGGCATTGGTTAGGTCTCCAATGTTGTCAGGTCTTACATTTAGGTCTTCTAATAAGCTAACTGTGTCATTGAACTGGCATTGATTGTTTTTGTTCTGCTATCCTTTCTTCTTACATTCTATTTAAATGAACTGCCATCTTAGATTAGTTCTGCCACACATTCTTGAATGCTTGCGATGTCAAGTTCTTTTCTAATAGCTTCATTTTAATATTATTCTTTCATTGATGTCATCTATTCACTCTCCTAATTTTTTCCTGAACTCTCATATGATTAGTCTCTAGTCTTTGATTAAATGTTCACATTTCCAACCCAGATACATAAAGTAAAACTGGTTTGAACAGTATATAATTTAGTGACTAATTTCTCTCTCTTATTCCATATAAGCCATTCAGCTACTTCCACATCATACCAGCTTCTTTGTGTTGTATTATTTATTCCCTTGTTTTATTTGTTCTCTAGGTTCTTCATTGAGAATGCATTTAATCTTTTGAACATATGAGTATAATGCTATATTCATAAAGTAAAGAGTTGGATTTAATATATATATATTTTTTTTATTTATTTAATCAGATTTAATGTCCCTTCTCAATGAGCCTCTTCTCAAGTTGGTTGTGGAAATCTTACTTATAATATCCTGTGGAAAATTTTCTTTAATTCTCACTGTTTTCCTGTATATGGATGGGTTCTATGACAACTCTACTCTAATTGCCTGGAATTTGTCCTCTTACATACCCCTCTGAATTTTGCAGCATAGCTATAAAACTTTCATGCCTTCATATTTGACATTTTTGTCTGAATTTAATCTACTCCAGCTGTCTTTCTAGAGTGTTTAGAAATCTTTAAATTAAAGATACCAAGAAATTATATACTTGGTTTAATCTTTTATCCAAGTGTAAGCAAACAAAGTTTGCGGCTGAAGTATTTTCAGGACTGGGACAACTCGTGGTAAAGGTGGTAAGACTTCACATCACTTGCCTTGGTATCCCATAATGCAAAGCACATCTCCTTGCAGACATATATAATGCATAGCATTGAAAAGGTAATACTTGAAAACTCAGTACTGGAAATATTCTCTTGACTTCCTTTCTCTGGGTTGATTCCACTATTCTGTCATGGTTATTTCATTTACCAGTCTTTCAGAGTGATGACTCATGACATCCAGAATATCTTCAGTTCTTATGACACCTTTATCTCTGATTCCTTTTATAGTACTGTTTTCTCAAATAGCCTCCAGAATATTTTGCTATTGTATAATTACCCATCTTCCCATGACTTTCGTTTAGTTACTTTTACATGAAACTTAGCTTTCCTACATTTTCCTCTGTATTCTCTCAGGGCACTTAATGGCTTACTTTCTAGAAACTTCATCATCATCAAATTCCTGATACCCTCAGATGGTGTACAGTGTTTATTTTTTATTATTACGTCAGCTGCACCAATTATATCTCTGTAAAGATCATTATTTATACTTAATTGTTTAGTAAATATACACAAGAGTTCAATCTGATTGGTGCAATGACTGTTACCTCTATTATTTTAGAATCCAAGAAATGAATTGAATCAAGACCAAATAAAAAAATATATACATTTAATGAAACTAAAACGTTATATATATTTTAAATAAAATTACATAAATAACTACAAAACTAATTGGATTCAAGGCCTTCTAAAATAAGTCTTCACTTTAGAGATTTCCTTATCTTAAAAGAAGAAAATCATTCACTCTCTGACTCATTCTATTATTGTGTTGTATAATATATACTTAAACATGTCTATCAGACTGGACATTTTGTTTTCACAACAAATTTCTACAAACATGTGTTCATTAGAATCAGTTTCTTTGTTAGGCCTTTCTGAAAATATAAAACTACCTCTTCACTTCCACTGAATCCTTTTTTTTTTTTTAATTTTTTATTGGCATACATTATTTTTTCAGTCACCCTCCTGTTTCACTGGAGTATAATTAATCTTACCTCATGCAGTTCAATATGATACACAAATAACTTTTTACCAGAGAAAGAAATGGTTTCTTTTACTATTTCATAAATAAAAGTATCAAGGTAGAGTTCCTCATGTTAAGTCACTTTACAATTTCGGATTTTACTAATTCCATCGCTTTTTCCAATAAATTAATTAATAGATCTGGTGTCCTTTAGACAGAAGACGAAACTTTCATTTAGTATTTCTTCAAACTTTGAATTAGAACCTCTACTCAAATATCTTCTTTTATTTACTAATCACTTGTTGACAGTCTCAGCTCTTCCAATCTAAAGATTCTCAATGTTATTTTAAAAAATTAAAATTTTTTAAATAGCATTTTTAAATTTTAAATCTTCCTCTCTTTTTTTTTAACTTTCATGCAATATTCATTTGTCTCTTGCTCAGAATTAAATGGTGATTCTTCCTATTTCAAATCCTCTGCATTCTGGAAGAGTGTGATGATATCACTATCATCAATTACAGTATTTCTTTTTATTCTCTCCTTTTGAATTTATGCACATCTTTATGCTGGAGCATGATGTCAATATTGACTAGTTCATGTCCTGAGCAGAAATCCAACAGATGTTTTGAGTAATTTATTAATCAATTAATCTCTGGCTAAATGTCTTAGGATTGAAATTTTCATTTTTTTTTGATTACACAAAATTTCAGTGTGATTTGGCACATTGAAATTTTATGTGTAAGGATTTGCTGCAATTAATATGCAAAGATTAGTCTGCTAAGCAAGATTTTATTCCAGGATAGAATTTTTCAAATGAGCCCCTTGTGGATCTGGATTTGTGTATGTGTGTGGGGGGGGGGTTCTTCCTGCTGCTTAACATTAAAACTGGTTTGAAAGCTTTGTTAAATCCTTAAATAAGGAGAGTGAAGCTAAAATAAAATAAGGTGTTTATTAGCCCACCCCCCCAAATACAGACAATTAAGAAGGGCATAATTTTTAATAAACTAAATGCAGAATCATCTTGACAGTGAATCTGACTACACCATTAATATTATGGATGGAATGTTAAGATACTATAAATTCAAAAGTTATATGTCATTTAAGATGCATTTTCTTGATTCAGATCTTGATACTTTCTGATACAGCTTGGATGCAGTAAACAATAAGAACAGCAAAAAGTTCTTTCATGACATAACCACTATAAAAGACTAGTTCCAAGAAAGATCATATTCTAGTATGCTGCCTGAATATTGTTGGCTTCTTTCAGAGAATCTCTCAGAAGCTGCCTGCGAACAAAAATGATCTGCAAAATTTTTTAAAATTGTTACTGCTCTGTTATGCCACTACAGCAAATTTATGGAAAATCTCAACAAGCCTCCATAGATAGAATGTTATGCAGAAATAAATTCACCATCTGCTTTAGCAAACTAGTTCTATATCCCTATAAATTTGTTACGGTAAGAGTCAACTGTATTAATATTTTATATGTATGTATATATATTTTTAAGAACTGTATGTACAGATTTCCTTTAAAGATGGTGGATAAATACAAACATTTTGAAATTTGATTTGTTGTAGCTATGATATAATGGATAATGTTATCAGAAAAGATTAAAAACCATAAAAGAATTATTCAGAATCATTTGAAATATTATTATTATTATGTGACACCTCTAGGGAGTCCAAAGACTCATCGAGGGAGAGTGTGCCAACAGCATCAAAATATACAAAACATTTCAGAAAAAAATTTTATATCTGTAAATAGGCAGTGAAACAGTTTGTGTTAATTTAACTTAAAATGCAATCTCTGTCGCCTCACTTGTTCATTTGATCAAAAGGGACTATTTTGAAAAGACTACTTGGATATTGGTAATGTACATCATTGATGACATTCTTTGCTTTTTAAACTTTTTTTTTGTATGCTTTGGGAGATGGTGCTTTTCCACACTCGTTCTTTTTTTTTGCTTTCCTTGCTCAGTCTAAAAGATTCCAAAATTTGTTACAATGACATTAACAAACTTTATTTCATTACAGTATGCACTTGTAAAGACGAATCTTCGTCTTTAAAAAATGCAGCAACCAATATTATAAATAGCTTTGGAACTACTTGTCTAAGAAATGTCCTGGATTACTCCCGGGAAGACCACATGTCAGCACTGTTCAAAGAAACCAAATAAAATGGCTCAGCCACCAACTCAGACATCCACCCTCTGTACCCTTTGATGCTCTGGTCCTCTATGCCCCTACAGATGGAAAAAGAAAAAGAGGCAGACCCTGAACTCCATATTGGAAATACATCGGCAATATTCTCCCCGTTCCCCCCCCAACTCTCTGCATCAGAGATCTGTCAATCAGCATATGACAGAGAAGCCTGGTTTTCCTTCATGTCGTAACAACCTCCAAGTTCCATCTTAGTGTACACAGACTACTTATTTGTTTTGATTGGTTTCCCTATTTATAATTGTAAAATTATAAATAAATGATGATGATCTCAGTAATTATATACATTTTATAATTTTCATGTTGCTTTTCACAGAAATAGCATTGATGCTGTCAGTTCAACAGTTTCTTATCATTAATATGGCAGTTATTAATGGCAGCAGCTTTTGCAGTCCTTTTTTTTTTTTTTTTTTTTTTTTTTTTTTTTTTTTTTTTTTTTTTTTTGTAAAAGAGTAGGTGCTGGTACTCATTCTTTGCTAGCAAGAAAAATTTAAAATTAAAAGGATGTGAAAAGAAAATTAAAATGTTATTTACTGATACTGTTACCTCATAGTGTAATAATGTTTTTGGAATAAGAACAACAAATAAAGTATGTAACACACAGTTTATTAAGCACATATTTATTGTACAAGTGTATAAAACATAAGTAAAATGTATATGATAATTTTTTATTAAGTTTTTATCTAACATAATATGTCAACTTCTTTCTTTACTATTTGTGTCTATTACTGAATGACATTTCCTAAGTAGCCACAAATCAACATATTTTGCTTGATTAAAGCATGTAGTAGTAGACATACAGTTTTAACAAATAGTAACAAAGAAATTTTTTTGTCTTTAAGGGTTTTTGTCTTGGGTTAATGTTTAGATTCATTTGTTAAAATCCTCATTTACATTTTGAAATTGGTATTGTACTCAGTATTCATCAAATGCTTCAATTTTTCTGAAAAATTGAAGCATTTGTTGAACTCAATTTAGTATATCTGAAGTCCATGAATTGTATCTTTCATTTAACTGAAGCCTAATTGGTAATGCTCTAACTTCACTCTTTCCAGATGTCACACAAAAGTTAATATCTTTACGCCAATGTTTCCTATCAAGTACTTGAGCCAACACTGCTACAGTAGTTTTACTATCCAATGGCCTGCTTTCTAGTGATTCAAAGTTTTGTAGAAATCTTTTTGAATTGATTGGAGAATAATTTCTACAATTTGTCCTTTGAAATGAGGCCCCTCAAAATCATAGGTTTTCAATGGCTTTTTCATTCTGGTGTGGATAATGTATGGCCTCCCTCAATGAGTCCTTAACTTCCTGGAAGTCTCAGATAATAATATAATATAGAGAAATTATATGTAAAGGAATTATATCATCCTTTGCAACCAAGTCCCATTAAAGCCAATAATTTTTAATCACTTTGAGATATGTCACTGTCAAAAACTATTTGATTATCAGTAACTATTTTAGTCAGGAATAAAATGTACCTACATATATGAGGTGTGGCTATTAAATAATGAGACAAGGTACGCTGTGAATCGTATACTCGTAGAAGTGGGATGTGCTTGCGCCGTGAATGACCTTGAAGGGTCTAGAAGCAGTTGAGATAATCATTGTTCGCTGTTGCTCGTGGTTAGTCTGTAGACAGTTATAAAAGAAACACGTGTGAAGTCGCTTTGCTTAATGTTTAATGTTGAACTCAAGCAGCGCATTAATCTCAAATTCTTTGTGAAATTCAAGATCATCACATGTGATAAGACGTGGATTTTCCAGTATGATCCAGAAACAAAGAGATAATCGATGCACTGGAAAACTCCCATGTCACCGAGAATAAAAAAAGCAAGAATAAGTAAGTCAAAAAACGGAAGGCAATGCTGATTTTTTTTTTTTTTATATATCAATGGTGTGGTAATGGTTGAATGGGTACCAGAGGGTCAGACAGTTAACCAACATTATTACCTTGAGGTTCTGGCCAAGCTGAGAGATCAAGCGAGGAAGAAGAGACTCCATCTGTGGAAGAATAACACTTGGATTCTGTATCAGGACAACGTTCAAGCCCACATTGCACTGTTTGTAAAAGCAGTATCTAGCTGATAAGAAGATCCCAGTGTTGGACCATCCACCTTACTTGTTGGACCTAGCTCCATGCGACTTTTACCTTTTCCAAAGTTGAAATCCACATTGAAGGGCACCCATTTTCAGTCAGTGGATGAGGTAAAGGAGAAAACGGCAGTGCTACTGAAGCAGATAACACCTGATGACTTGCAGCACTGCTTCCAACAGTAGAAAATTCGTATGCAACAGTGTATAGAATTAGAAAACTCCATAGGCTCCTTAAGAAGGTCACTTCTTGGCCTGTGGAGATTACCAACAGACTAAAACCATATAACTCTAGACCCCCCCCCCTGCATATATGGGCTCCCAAAAATACATAAAGAAAATGTGCCATTACGTCTCATAGTGGATGGCATTGATTCCCCCACTTAAAAACTAGCCAAGCATTTAGCCAAAGCGCTCTCACACTATACTGGCAGCACACCATCACAGATAAAAAAACTCAGCCCACTTCAAAGCCAGAATAGAAAACCTTACACTCCAACATAATGACATAATGGTCAGTTTTGACGTCTCCTCCTTATTCACAAATGTCCCTCCTCAAAGAAACCTTAGAGCTAATCCAAGCTAAATTTCCTCCTGGTATCTCAGCCCTATTTCAGTTTACAATGAACTTAGGCTATTTCGTTTGGCAGGAAAAATTCTACAAACAGATAGAGGGGACAGCCATGGGTTCACCACTTTCCCCACCCTTGGCCAACTTCTTTATGGAGACTTTTGAAGAGAAAGCCTTAAACTCAGCCCAACAAAAACCTACCATGTGGCTTCGCTACGTTGATGATGTGTTTGCTATTTGGCCACATGGTCCGGATTCACTCCTCTCCTTCCTAACACACTTAAACAACCAACGCCCTAGAATCAAGTTCACCCTGGAAAAAGAGAAAAACAATAACCTCCCCTTCCTAGACACACTAGTCACCCGCCAACCTGATGGAACCTTGATTTTCTCAGTTTATAGAAAACCCACCCATACAGGCATTCACCAACATTCCCATCACCCCCCCCCCCCTCACAACAATATGGAGTTATTAAGACACTATTCAACAGGGCAGAAATATTCTGTTCAAATAATCAAGCCCTAACCACTGAACTAAATCACATCCGTGACACTTTCTCAGCCAATGGCTACCCCCCCCCAAAAAAAAAAAAATCCAAAAAATGCTTAAACCAGTTATCCACCCCCCCCCCCTCACAAAAAAGATTACTCTAAATCCATCACCATTCCCTACATCCGAGGCACCTCGGAAAAAATCAACAAAATCTTAAAAAAACACGACTTGACCACTTGTTACAGACCATATAGAAAATTGGCATCCCTTATCCGCTCCATTAAAGACCAACCATTTCCCCTAGACCTACCTGGCGTATACCAGGTCCCTTGCAGCTGTAAATTGTTCTACTTTGACCAAACAAGCAGAACACAAGGATTACATCCGATTTCACCAGTACAGCCGCTCTGGGCTTGCAGACCACTCTCTGGATACTCGCTACAGAATAAGATGGAAGAAAGCCACAGTAATACACCGCAGCAAATTCAAATATGAAAGACTATTCATGGAATCAGCCTCAGCCCTTAGGAACATGCCAAACCTCAACAAATTTGGATGCATGAGACTGCCCCAAATTTGGGAAACATTTATTAGAAGAACTTCAGCCCAAAGGCCAAGAACTACCAATATAGCCCACCAGGGGGCATCATCAGGACTTTAGGAAAACGGTATCTTCCTCGCTTCGTTTCTCATTTTGCTGTTATGTAGTACTTGCGTGCACTTTCTTTGTATTAAGTTCCCAAGAAGATGGCAACGTGACGTTTGCCGAAATATCGGAAAGTATATATTAAAGTTTATTTAATTTATATTTCTAGTGTACGTTGTCAATTCCTTAATTATTAGTTATCATGTTTAACCAGCATATAAGCCTCTCTACAAGAAATAGTTATTGCTTATTTGGAAAAAATAAAAATCCTGTTATTTCTATATTGTTTTTTCTTGAAGCGTATATATATATATATATATATATATATATATAATAATTTTCTACCATTTATGGAATTTGACCTTTGGGAAAATATGCCTGTATTCAATAGGCTTGGACTTTTAAAAAAAATGGTGCATTATATAACCCAATTATAATTAATCTGTAAATGCTTTATATTGAATGTGTCGGCTTGAGCAGAACTAAATAAATTACTTCAGCTTTTAATTTTTTTTTATAATATTCATTATTTAATCTTGTTGAATTATCATTTTTAAAGAAATCAATATTTTAAATTTGATTTTTGTTGTATAAATTTTTGTATGTTTTCTTCCTAACTGTATTAAGTTTTATAATCCTTTTTTTTTTTCTTTCTATTTCAGACAAGCCCCTATAGGAGATGATAATTATCTGATGATGATTGCTCGACATGCAAAATGATCATCAGAACTAGAAAATAAAACAATGATCTCATTTGTTTACTTTTTTTAATGTTAATATTAGCAAATTTTAAAAAGAGAGTTGCATAAACTCTTAAAATATGAACTATTTCTGTTTGGTTGTTTATTGTCCATCCAAGCAGGTATTATGTGATTTTTCTATATTAATATATGCTTTTTTTTTCCCCCTGTATAATAACGTTCCTCTTGAACACTTGTTGAGATTAACTAAATATTATCTCTAGGAGATTATGTAAAGATTTGTACTCATTCAGTGGACCACGTAGAATCATCAAATAAGAGCACATTCCACAAATTAGCTTTAATTTAACATCTGACCATAATGTATCTAATCACCTAACAGCAAAGAAATCACCTGTATTTGTGACATAACAGGGTTGTGTGTCAACTTGCATTTGTGGGTTGCTGCTTTTTTGATATGTTTTAAGCCAGTTAGAATATACTTTGTTTGTTTATATTTTCTTTGAATTAAGTCCATGTGTTGAGTGAGTTTTTAATTCTAACATCTGAGTAGTTGCTATTGTTATTATTTATGTATACTGTGATAATAATGAATTTGGAAGTACCTGCAAACACTTGGTACCATTTTTAAAGCCATTTGATATTTTATGCTCTGAAAATAGTATTAAGATATGTTACCTCATTGAATTGAACTTTATGTCAGTATTGCTACTGCACAAAGGATGAAAAAATCTTCACGCAGTACTGGAAAATCAGGTTCAAAATTGTTAAGTGTCACAATTCCCCCCCCCCTCGTTTTTTGGAGTGCTAATCAACTGTATAAAATCACCAAAAACTTGTTTGCTATTCAGTGATGTTCTTCACAGCCACCATATTTAAATTTTTGTTTTATTCCTTCATCTTAGCTGTTTAAAAATCTCATTCCTGATACTTTATTTCCTCTCCCCTCCATATTTGTAAATCAGTATTAAGTGAAGAAAAATGTAATTTTTTTTTACATTTTTTTTTTATTATGTAAGTAAACAGCTGTTTACAGTTGTTTATGTACAATAATGTATTTCATTATAAATTAATATGCTTCAATTTTTGGAAGAAATTAAGGAATGGAGAATAATTTATGATTAAGCATTTTCTATTAAAAAATTAACAGTGCTACTATTAATTTTGGAGAAATGCTGTTATTCTCCCCTGCGTTTATTTTATTAGCCCTGCTTTTCTGCTGCTTGTGTATGTATTTTCCTCCCTTCTCTAGATCAAATATTAGTTTTTCTTTCTGTAATTGAAGTGAAAATAAATTTAACAGCATGATCAATTTCTGCAAACTCATAAATTTATTATTAACATGTTCTCTGTGGAAGTTAATAATAAAAACTTCCAAAACTTGTCTAGTTATGATTGTAATTTTTATTAACAAGTTATTCCATCATTGCACATTTATTATTGGATATATTTTTGTTTCACAAATAGGAAAAAACAACAACAAAAAAATTAAATGTTTGTATCTGACTCAAATAATTCTATTCCTGCTTAAACTGTTATTTCTTATTTATACAGTTTGGCTACTGCAAATTATGATAATTAGGGATCTGTTTTTAAAGATATATTATCAGACATGGATAATTTTGTTGGTTCTGTGAGTTTTTAAAAATTCTATTATCTTTTAAGTTTGTAAAAATTGCCACACTTAAAATAGTGCTCCAAAATTGTCATTTAATATTTAGCTTAATGGCATTTATATGCTCTTCTCTTCACATCTGTTTGTTGCTTTCTCTCTCTCTCTGTAAATGTGATAAAATTTTTTCTTGTTAGCAAGTTATTTAATGGTCTTCATCTTCATATGTTTATATGAAATAATGCATAAAAATAGCTCCTAAAAATCATTGGCCATAAGTTTCTTTTTTCCCCACAAATCATATCCATTTTCAAAGTATTTTTATGTTTGTAATTTTTCATCAAAGCTGTTAGCTATGGAGATGTGTATTTCTTATACAAATTATTAGGCTATGATAAAGAAGTCTCTTCATATATGGCATGTCTCCTTTTTTGTTTGATATCCCCTCTGTGAAACTCGCAGTATTTTCATTTGATGGTATAATAAGTTTTTTTTTGTTCCATCACAAGTTTTTTTAGAAGTAGTCTCCAATTCTTTGTCAGTCTAGCATTCATCAACTTGTTCTTTAATGTTGACTCATTTCTAAGGTTAAGCAGTATAGTAATAGTTACTATATAATATTAATAGTGTTTTAATATTTCTTTATTAAAAGGTATTGATGTTTTGAGACACAAATCTAAACCTGAAAGTAATTTTAATGTAAGGTTAATTAGCTAACTTAATTTTCTTTTAGTTTGCAAAAAATTTAAAAAAAATGATTAAATGGCTGGTTCATTTCATTTAAAGATGTGTTTATTTATTGACCAAGAGTTTTAATTATTTGAAGGAAAGTCACTTGTTAGCTGTCACAAATTATGCAAAATCTTGCATACATATTTTCAATATTTACAAATTGCAGTATGAAACATATGTTTGTCATGTTGGTTTCTTCATTCTTGATTTTATAATAATAATAATAAAAAAATGCTTGTTGTATGTGCATGTTGTGTAACTCCAGTTGGCACAATTATTAAATTGTTTGCAAATTATAAACATTGTTTTACCTATTGTAAATATTTGCTTAAATGTAAAACACTGTTGCAAAAGTATTTTTAAAGAGATTTTGTTTAATTGCCAGATGAAAATTGTCTTTTACTGACAGTGTAGCAGTTGAAATGTTATATAGTTTACTTGGTTGTATCTATAGTGCCACTGTCTTTAATTTTAGTTTCTTTGTCAGATATTTAAGTCAGAGTAATGTTATGTTACACACCACCGGTGAGTCATCTGAATGATTGTTTATATATATGATGTTAACAAAGATCATTGCTGTTACTAAATTGTACATCTTTTCTGTATTGTAAATATTTATTGTAATATCATGAGTTAATATTAAGTCCCATCGAATTATACTCACCTTGTACAGCATTATAATAGGATTATTAAATTCTTTTTCTGAACTAGTTTTGACAACTTTGGTTTGGTGTTAGTCATGACTTTATTTACATGCATATAGATGCTCATATCTATCTTCACACAGTGCCTCCATTCCACCCCGAATATATTTTTGTCTGTTAGGTACTTGTGTTCTCTAACAGTTTGGGTTTATACTCCTACAAAATAATTAAAGTTCCTGAAAGGAGTTACGTTGCTTGCTACTTACATGTGAGACCAGCTAACTCCCTCAGTTGAAAAAAAAAGCCTCTTTTATAAGAGGCTTTTTTTGGAAGATATCTCTAGATAGATAGTCATTTTCCAACTGAAGGGTGCATGTTGCATCAATTATGACTTGGCTGTAGAAGTGATCCTTTTGAATTGCTCTGTTGGTGAGACCTATGTTTCAGTTCTTTCGACGATATTCAAAAGCATTATGACTTTTCAAAGGTGTTAGCTGGTATGATATGGGGTTGTTTCACTTTTTAACCTTTTATCCAGTCAGGCAGGGTACGCATGATCGAGTATACTGTTCCAGTCCTATCCTATTAGTGGTCGTAACAGGCACTTAAGCACCTACGACTTTTCCAAGTGTTTGCAACCATAACTCGAGGATAAGATGGTTAGCTCTATGCCTCCTGGTGTGTCCCATGTCTGTAAATGTGTGTGTGTTCACGGGGCTGGTTTTCCTGTTCTGGAGGATGAAATACTCAAGTTTCCAGGTGGAAAAAAAACCCTACCTCCATATGAGACCAGCTAACTCACCTTTCATCAAAAGAGACCACATAAAGGTTCCTTGCATCACTGACAGGAATTGAGCTCGGGTCTTTCCGACCAAAGGGTTTTGTCTATACTGAATGAGCTACAGAGGCTCACTGTTCCAGTAGCCTTTAATTCTGCTGTAAATAACCAAACTGAAGTGATTTTGTAATAAGCATTTATGAATTGTGTCATTTTTCAGTGCTATGATTCATGCAAATATGGTGATATCACACTCCCGTGAAAAATCATACGCATTCAATATTATAATATACTTCTGACTGAAGAGTCACCCTTCCAGAAATATTGTTTATTAAACTTGTTAGTCAGTAGTAGTAGGAGAGGTATGTTGTATCATTAATGTATTCGACTTTTGTTAAATGATTTTTTTTTTTAATGTGGCTTGCATACATCTTCTGAATCAATATTAATAATTTGAAAAGAATGGCATCTGCACTTTGGCTATTTATTTTAGCTGATCATGGATGAAATGTATATAAAGATTAAAATATATATCAAATCTTAAATAGCAAGCTAATGAAATATTCCGAAAACCTTATTTTAGAAGTACAAAATGGATTTAGAAAAGGACGATCATGTATAGACCTAAATTTCTTCCTAAATTTCTCTATTATTAATTTTGCCTAAAATTAATAATAGAGAAAAGAAGAGAATACAATTTAGAAACACATATTGCATTTATTGACTTTGAAAATGCATTTGACAAAGTTAAAAAGAAAGACAAATACCAAATAATATCCTAAAAGCTGTCACAAGTATATATGAAAATAATCAAATATAAATAAGATTAAATCAAGAGCTATCATATACGAGAGAGATAAACCAAGGGGTCTGACAGGGTTGTTCCCCCCTCAGCAACTCTTTTTAATATCTATTTAAATGAAATAATAAAATGGAATAAAAATTTACATCAAGGAATTAAACTTTCTCCTACAGTGAACTTAAACATTCTCCTTTTTGCTGACAACCCAAATAATAATTACAAATTCTGAAGATAACTTACAGAAAGCTATTTTAGATCTAAATGAGATATCCAAAGATTATGGTATGATAATATCAACAGAAAAATCAAAAACTATGGCCTTTAAAGGACAAGATCCAGCAAGAACAAAAATAGTAATAGATAACAAGATCTTAGAACAGGTGAATTCATTTAACTACCTAGGATGTATGATCACATATGAAAATGAAAAAGATATAAACGTAAAAATTGCAAAATATTTAAAAATAACAGGTATAATTAACTCTATATTTAAACCAAACCTAGTTCAAAAACAAACCAGACTAAAAGTATACAATACATTAGCCCTACTAGTCTTAATGTATGGAAGCGAAATCTGGACAATAAAACAAAAAGACAAAGATTAACAACAGCAGAAATGAAGTTTATGAAAAAAACTGCAAAGTATACCATGTTTGATCACAAAAGAAATGAAGATATTATGAAAGAACTAAACCAAGAACCAGTAATAGAAAAAATTAAAAAATATAAACATAAATGGATGGAACACGTTCAAAGAATGAAAACAGAAAGATTACCAAAACAAGCTTTAAAGTACAAGCCATTAGGAAAAAGAAAACCAGGACGTCCTCTTAAACGATTCAACGATGACATAAGGCCGGAACAGGCCATTTGTTGACTAGCGCGATTTTTTGTTAATATCGCACCAATCATATGCTCGTCTTTATAGATGCATTATCTCTACAGGCCTACCAAGGCCTAAATCCTTGATATGCATGCTGATGGATGAAATGTGGGGTTAGAGCAAAGTCATTTGCAAATCAGAAACAAAACACTGGCCAGTTCCCTTCAAAGTTTTGTGGCTACTTCTCGTAGATAAGCGAATCTGAGCTGCTGAATTTTTTTACATTGCATTGCAGAAATTGTTCATATTGTACACAAGAATTAACTAGTAAGTGTTGAATGGAAAATAGTTAAGTAGTATAGTATATTAATAAGAAAAATTTATAAGAAAACCTAGGAGGAAAATGGAATTTGGGTAAGAAGTTTGACTATGTGTGATGGAGATATGTCGAGTTATGCCAACTACATGAAGTGCAAAGAAAGTGAAAGTAATATATTAGATTGATTTGTAACTGCTAAGAATTAGCCCAATTACAACATATTGCTGATAGTAACCAATAAGTCCAATAACACAAGTTTCACTGCAGAAAATTGTGGAGGGGTAAGAGAATTCAGTCATTAAAAATTAAAAACAGTCTAAAAGACCACAAGAGAATTTTCTGGCACTTATATATATTATTATGTGACACCTCTGGGGAGTCCAAGGACTCATCGAGGGAGGGCAACTCTCAGTCGCCCGCTACACCAAACCTCGTCATCTACACCAATGCCATCTACCGCCCACCACCACTAGTATTTTAACAGACAATCGCGAACATCCATGCTAACGCATGGATTCGAACCCGCAGCCTTTTGGCTGGAGAGCGGATACGTTAACTACTTGGCCAACCAGACCGGCTAACTAATAATATTAACTACAAAGTAATGAGTTTAAAAGGCTTGATTACACCATAGATTCCTCGCTATCAAATCCGGATGATGTGCTATGAAGCAATCAGGCAAAGCGACTGGGAGAAAGTACACAATTTACATATGAAATATGACTAACGCATTATCTTGGTTTCATAAGATAGTGCCATATGGGCCTCACAGTCATTTTATCATCATACACTAAAGAAATAAATATAGAGTAATACACTAATTGGTTTTTAAATAGGTTATGCTCTGCACGTAATTGTAGATTTATTAATTATGGGATCAGTATTAAAAAGCGGAAGTAGTTAGGTAGCGATGGTATCACTGATGGATCCATTGAATTCAGCAAAATCCGTTTTACAAAAGGCTTAAAAAATGACCACTAAGAGTATTAATGGCAAGTCAATGGATATAGATATGAAGGACATTCTAAGTAACACTAACGTTAGAGGAACAACAATTTTAATCCCGCATATTAATAGGGAATTGTGAGTCAACAATGAGATTCACAATATCCAAGTGTCTAATAGGAAGTATAATGCCAGAAGAAACATCATCATCATCAAATTCCTGCCAATGTACCCTCAAGGGGTGTAAAGGATATGATAGTACTACATGGAAAATTTACATCATTCTAACTTCATATCTACAATTTTCCTCCAAATCACTCTGTTACTTGTCAAGACTTCAACATTATCATATCTTATATTCTATCCTCTAAAGCACTTTGTACCGTATCAATTCACCTATATCTTGGTCTTCTTCTGGATCATTTTGCTGCCAACCTGGCAGAGAACATTTGTTGTGCTAATCTTTCCTCGCCCATTCTGTTTAAGTGACCATACCACCTGAGATTAGCTCTGCTAACGCATTCCTGGACTGACAATATCAAGGTCTTTCCTAATATCCTCGTTTATAATATGATATTGCCATTGATGCCATCTGTTCACGCCTCTAATCTTTCTCAGGACTCTCATATCTGCGGTCTCTAGTCTTTGGTCAAGTGTTTTACTTCTGACCCAGCTCTCAGATCCATAAGCTAAAACTGTTTGAACACTGTCTTGTATACAGCTAATTTAGTGTTCAGACTAATTTCTCTCTTATTCCATATGAATTTATTCAATTGACTTTCCATATGAATTTATTCAATTGACTTCCAATCCATACCAGCTTTGTTGATTCTGTTGTCTATTTCCACATTTAATTTACCATCTTCAGTGAAAATCGTGCCTAAGTAGCTGAAATGTTTTACTTGTTCTACAGGTTCTCCGTTCACAATGCAGTTGACATTTTCAATGATTCTGCCTATTTTCATTATCTTTGTCCTGTTATTGCTGGCCTTCATACCATATCTATTACAACAGTTATTCAATTTAGTCAGGGAATCTTGCAGACTTCCAGCAAATTTATTTAGAAGTATAACATCGTCCGCATAAAGCAAACTTTATGCGGACGATGTCTTCTTTTTGCTTTATGTGTTCTTTGCCAGAAGAAACTGAATAGGTAAAAGGAGATGATGTATTATTGCTTATCAAAGAAGTTTGGCCTGTCATATCGATGATACATTGAATTCCTGTTTCGAAGAGTAATTTGAGACAGTAGCACATAAAATAAGTGTGGTCTGGTTGGGAGTATGTTACCATATCAGAGGAAGTAACACAGTGCCGTAACAAGGGCATGGCGAAAGAGGCGCAACTAGGTTTGGGGACGCAAAATGTAAAAAATAAAAATAACAAATAGATATAAAAGTCCGCCATTTTATATCGTATTTTTAAATTTCGGCAATACGCCGCTTTAGACATACAAATTCTGCAACAGCGGAATTCCGCTACATTTGGTAACACCGGTGAGTTCCAATTCGTCTCGAGTTAGATGGCAACGACAGCGCCTAATATCACGACTTCAACCACTTGAACATTTCTTTGCAATTGTTCTCGATTTTGTCTTAAGTAAATTGTTCCGTCGCACCATTAGCTATTAATAAATGTATTTTCCCATATTATGATTTTGTAGAATTTTGCATCTCCAAATTCTCGTCTAATCCTAAATATTTGCGTAGATAATCTAATACATTCTTCCGTTATCCTCCTAATGTGTCTATCTGCCCATCTCAAGTTTATTACCTTCCATATTATACTTTTAATCTCTTTATGACCTCCTTCGATATCATTCCATCTACCTGATTCCCTCGTTTCGTGACCCACCCACAAAAATTATTCGACAGCCCTTATTTAACCCCATCAAACCCAGGATCCAATGAAAATCACAATCTTCCCACCCTCAATATTTCCATTCGTCTCTACTTTTTGTAGATAAGAGAATTTCAAAAACCATGTAATTATTATTAGTCTTGTTGTCATTCATAAGATCAGTAGTGTTGTTGCTGTGTCGTAATTATTGTTAGATATATTCGCTTTTTTTTTTGTGGAACAAAACATACTGGAAAAGACAGATAAGTTTGTTTATATACAACATACTAGCATACTGAGCTAGTACTATAAATAATTATATGAATAAAAACACAAATTTAAATTAAAATACATTTCTAGGGTAATATGCCACCGAAAAAATCTTCCGGTGCACAGTTTAAAAAAATAAGAGACAGAAGATCGAAAATATAAAGAAAAATATAACTCCAATTGATATTTTTATTAAAAAATCATCTACACCTCTAGTTCATTCAAGCTTAACAACTGAATTAAATCTGCCTTCTACAAGTACTTTTCTCTTCTGTTTCAATTTCACATGAAACATGACTACAAGTAGTCATGTTTCATGTAAAATTGAAACAGAAGAGAAAAGTATAATTGAACATCAAAACCAGGAAATCGAGAAGCAATGTAATAATGATAATCATATGGTGGATGTTAAATTGGAAAATATTGATAATGCAAAAATAATAGATTTTAATGATCCCACAACATGGCACATAACCAATAGTAACATACAAATATTTGTTCAACATGGACCCAAGTTGTGCGATAATATGAGTGTTTATCCTGATACAGAAAATCGGCATTTTGATAAAAAAAGATGGTTTGTAAAAACCATGTGAAATTGGTTGATGTATTGCAAGAGAAAAGATGCACTGTTCTGTTTTCCATGTATTATTTTTGGAAAAAATCAGAATGTATGGACCACTGCATAGTTTCGAAACTGGCAGCATTTGAATCCTATGTTACCATGTCATCAATCATGAAAATTTATTATATCATAAAAAAAAATTACTTCGAATGGAAAACTTTCGAATCAAAAATTAAGAAAGGTGGTTTTATAGACGATCAATTACAAGAAGCAATTTTAAAAGAAAAAGAAAAGTGGAGGCACATTTTAAAAGTTATTTTGGATGTCAGTCTGCACTACGTAAAAAATAATGACGCTTTGAGAGGAACTTGTAAAAAAATTGGTCATCCCGAATGTGGAAAATTTTTGAACACAATAGAATTAATTAGTCATTACGATCCTATTATTGCGCAACATATTGAAAGTCATAAGAAAAATCAAGTTAATTATTTCTCTCCTATAATACAAAATGATATAATTAATATAGTTGCTTCTAAAATTAGACATTATTTTAAATATTCAAAAAGCAAAATATTTTTCTATTTTATTTGATAGCACACCTGACACTTCTCACCAGGAACAGATAACTCAAATTTTGCGCTATGTTAACAGTATCTCCATGGAGTCCTAAGAAACTAACCATTATTAACAGTGCCTATCATACTTCTCCTAAAACTGATTCACGAACGAAGAACTGGCAATCCATTCCACTCATTCGCCACAATTGTAAAAAAAAAGCTAGATCTCGCATTCTTGCTAACTGAAACTTTACTCAACTTCCATTGATGATCTCTTGTTCTATCCACCTACCATATATACTGAAGAAGTTTCATCTCCATTCTATAAAACCCTTTTAGCAGCCTGAATGTGTCTATCATGTCACCTCTCTTATCTGCCAATTTTTGTAACCCACAAATCTTCAATCTATCCTCGTAAGAAACATTCCACATTCCCGCAACCATGTTGGGCACTTGTCTCTGAATCCTTTCTGCCACCTTCACATCTCCAAGAAACGCAAGTGACCAAATCTGAGCACGATAGTCCAGACAATGATAGTTCATGTGTATGTATTAGAGTCATAAAGAAAAATAATGACTTCTCTGTCTCTACTAGTCAGGGTATTTTTCAGTCCAAGCATTCTTCTGAATTGTTTTGCAATATGAACTTTAGTCAGTGGTGTAGCTAGAGCTTGTGTCGCCCGGGGCGGTCCCCGAGTTTGCCACCCCTCTCAATACACATCAAAAATACTACAAAAAGTCAAAACGACGTATAAGGGAAATATATTAAAACACTATGTTTATTTTTGAAGTAAAACTTTAATTTCAACATTCTAAAATGTTATTTTTCTTGCTTTTCTGTTAGCAAAATCATCGATGACATTGGCGAAGTCTACTTCATAGCTCTCGTAGGTAATTCTTAATCAATTTTATTTAGAAAAACTTCTCTCACAACTAGCAACACTTACAGCAATTCTGAGGAAAATTCGCAGGAGTATTACAATATTTAGAAATGAGTTCTCGGGACTGTATTTTGGAATTAACTGTAAAAGTTCAAAAAGGTTCAAAGTGTCTCCCGTGGCGGACCTCCCCCTCCGCCCTCCCCTAGCTACGCGTCTGACTTTAGTTCCGTATCAATCGTAACTCCCAGATCCCTGGCCTCATCAATTTCCAGCAACTAAACCCCATTAATAAAATACAACAGACTGAAACTTTTTCAATTCAAAGTGCATTATCAACATCAACTAGATTCTAGATACTTGATGTACACTATCTAGATAGTGTACATCAACTGCACACTATCTACCACTTATTACACGTTACTTTTGTTAATGTGCGTTCTCTAGCCGATTTACCTGTTTGCGGGAAGGAAAACTTTAGTTTAATGGAGAAAAATTTAATATAATTAAAACCTCAAATATTATTAAAAACTTAATTTTAATACAAAGTAGAAAAATGCCACTTTTTCTAAAAACAATTGATTGTGATAAGTATGAAAATCGAAATTTATATTGCCAAACATATTTAAAATATTAATATTTGAAAATTAAAAAAAAAAAAACGTAACTAGATGATTACATGCATGAAATCATAGAAGTGTGGGTTTTGTACCAGCATTCATGTGATAGCGACACCATTCAACCCAGAATGGTTTTCGGCATTTGTACTATAAACAATTTTGTTTTGTCCATTAAAATGGTCTAACTAATAGAATAAATTTTAATAGTGATCCTAAATCAAACCATCAAACCAAGGCAAAATTATTATCTTCCATCTACACGCCATCCGCTACCCATCTATCTACAAATAGTACTATCCGTCGTCCACCAATAGTATTTTTGCATGCAACCTGCGTGTGTTCCATGGACGATATGTCTGCATGCTGGATGAAAAAACAGAGTTTTCTGCAAGAAAAAGATCTATCTTCCTATGATTAGACATTTTTTTGCCTAATTTTGCTAGTACAAATAGTCTGATTTAAATTGCTAATTTAATGGATAATTCTAAATATGAAATTTCATTCAGCTAATAGAGAATAATTAATATCAGTTAGAATAATTTTGCCAATAAAGCGAACCTACTGAAACCCAAATTTAACTATGTAGTATCGTCTTGTTTAAATCCCAAATATGATTTAAATGTAATCGAGCCAATGCAGAGTTAGTTAATAATACAGGGAAATCATAGATAGGAGATGAACTTCATCGCCCGGTGTGATTCCACCTCCACCCCGCTAACTGAAGGTCTGAAGTGGCTTGAAAAAGTTCCATGTTTGGTCTCTAGAGGGCATCCGGACTATGCAAAGATAAATTTAAAAAATACAAAACAGTTAACAGACAAAAAATATCATTGGTGTTAATTAATTACAGTTAGTACTTGTTTTCTCTAATCCTTATTGCCCTTATGAAGCATCTTATTATGTAGACGCATCCCTTCTGTTCTGGTACCGTGACACTAATTATATGAACATGGTACTGTTGTAGGGCCTCTGTCAACTTCACTTCATTTCTGATAATGCTTCATATATATTTCGGATGTCTATCCTTAAGTATTGACGCTATCAAGTCTAAGTTGCAGCAAATGCAGAATCGTCATCTGAATCCCATTGGATAACTCATTAGTCGAGTATTTATAGAAGTCTCGGAGTTAACAGGGAAAATCTGTACTAGTTATCTGTATCCCACCAAACAATTTCTGTTATAAATAGAAATCATAAATAGGCTACTGTAATCCTTGCATATTGGGATCTCTACTTGCCTCTCTCTCTCTCTATCTGAAACTTTTGCTTATACCCTGAAGCTGCCTTTAAAATGTTCTAATTTTTCACAAGCGTTTCATTTTTTGAACAATGAACAGCTTGTCGGCAAAGGTACAATCATTCAAATGCTGGGAAGAGTTAGCCACTCTTATTTCTGAAATTCCACTTTTGGCTGTTATACCAGTTTTACTTAGCACTTTTTGAAATTAGTTGGAGCCCTTTCCTGGATTTTTACTTTCTGTTTTAGAATTAATTCTATCATTCGTTGTCTGCCTTGAGTTGCAATAAATAACAACTACATGTTGAAAATTAGGCATAGATAATACGAGCACCCATTAAGGCTGCAGTCATCCCACTAAAGGAAGTTATACTCCTAAAGTTTTCCACTTTGAGATGATAATATCCGAAATAGCCATAAAGAAGTCGTTTTTCTACTGAGGCTCATTTACAATTAGCATCATTTTGTCATGATATATCACAAAGAGAAGCTAAAATAATCCATGACTAGTCATTCTTTCTTTTTTCTTAAGTGGTTTGTTGCGATTATCCTTTATTATAAAGACAAAGATATACTTTTCATAACTTATACAGTCCTCCCAGTGCTATTTGAATTGTTATAATGGTCCACTTGGAAGTGAAAACAAGTCTGAAACGTTGTGTTAATTTGCAATTAATAAAAAAGAAATATTTATTCTACACCCACGGAAACTTTCGGCATGTGTGCATGGCACCCTTAAAAATTAGGCTATTTGGTTTTTCTCGAAAAATAACCCTATTTTGGTACGTCTGATATAGGGTTTACACTTTTATCTTTATAAACATTCAAAAAATAAATATCATTTGAATCCTTTTTTTTTTTAGTTTATTAGAAAAATTCCGTTTTTTTTTAAATGCAATCCACTTCAAAGTTCCAGTTACTTGGAATGAAGTATCAGGCAATAAAGTAATTGGACATTAGTTTCTCGTGCTACATGTTAGTAAAATCAATGAACTCATTGCGACCAAAGGACGTTGTTTAAATCATGTCTTGGAGGCAAAGAAGGTTTTTTTTTTAACTGAAGGTGAGTACCAGTTTCATAAAGAGGGGAGGGGGGGAAGGTCTTCCTCTAGGAAACTCGAGTTTCAGGGGAAACTGGCATCATACGGTGCCACCGTATGACCCCAGTTAACTCAAAAATCATTACAAGGGTTCTTCATATCTTTAGGGGAGACTCGAACCTGGGTCTTTTAAGCATCGTCGATATCGACTGTGCTATAGAGGGGATGATGGGAGTGGGAGTTTAATAGAAACTCTACAGAGATTTCCATTTTTGTAGAGTTTTTATTAAAATATTGATGGTGCTATTATTTAGTAAATGGCAGTCGTTAATAATTCAAACAACCTTTGCAGAATAATTTCTCATAAATTAACACTGGCAAGAGGGACATCAATAAAAGAATGCTATAAAGAAATTTGGATGCGCTGAGTTTATGTAACAATAACAGAATTACAGATCAAGTCTCGTGTTATGGAAGAGATTGTGTCGATCTCACTATCAGCGATGGCCGACGGATTCAGATTGGATGCTGACCAGTTTTCAGAAAGTTAGGGCTAAAGGAGCTCAACATAGGAATAAAAGGCATTAAAAGATTTGTTATTATTTTTTACAGTGGTCATCCCACACATACCTTTAATATATGACAAACAAAATGTGATGCCAAATATGCTGCCAAATTTACTATACGGTCGACACATCCATCATATAGTAAATTTGGGTCCCTAAAACCTCAATAGTTTTAGGGACCCAACATAATATTTTAGCATGTTAGACGCGGCAATAGCAAATCGCAGTTACGCCACTAACATTATAATTGAATTTTATAAAACAAATTCGGATTTTATAATTTTTTTACCGTTAAGAATTGGTTTTATGTAGTTTCGTTTGGCAGTTTGTGTGTGTAGTAAAAATGTTGGAAGTGTTCCAAATTCTCCCGAGTGTCATGGTTTAGTAAAACAGCAAACACACAGACATTTCCAGTGATCCACCAGAACTTAAAATTCCGCACGACCCTTCGTTGAATTTAATACCCGGAAACAGTTTTGGGTTTGACTAATTTAGTTTAGCTCCTTCAAACAGGTTTTCGGACAATATTGCTTTGTTTTTCCAGTTTGTAGAAGAGGGCGACCATTTTTATATGATCAAGAAATCATGTTTTATTTGTCGAGATGGAAGCCTTAAAAACACAAAGGTTATAAATGTGGCACAATGTCCCATTTTCGATACTATTGGTATTATCGATCTGATCTGCCTAGTACTTTATTGTAAAATATAACGGAAAGTACTTTTATGGAACGCCAAAATCAAGAGATCATCTCTGAATTTTGATTTCGATAATTTAAGGTCTTTTTTTTTATTATTATTACGAAAACAATCTTTCACGGAATATGTGAAATCGACAGTTGTGTTAATAAAAGACAAAAGTGCTAAAATAACTCTAAAAATAACGTTCAAAATGAATTTTAATAATAAAAAAGTAGCAAAGCATTTGTTGTAAAACAACAACTTTTACTTGTAACACTAAAATTAGTACAACTATTATATTTAAATTATATTATTACATTTAAAACAAAAATTATTTAACTCAATATTGCCTATCTAATAAGTTTAATTAAAGTTCCAAAACTCATCGCAAAAGATCCACTAGAGCAGGGTTTCTCAATTTTTTTCTACGACAGAACACTTCACAAATCCTGAAATTTTAACAGTCGAGTATCATCGGTCTCGTGTTCAATGTAAAACTAAGCGAACACTATCGCCGCAGCAGGCTGTATCGCATCGCAAAAACGCGACAGCGCACACTATAGGCGTGCCCGGCCGCATCACATCGCATTGATCTTGCTTGTGACCGCACGTTTCCTAGAATAGATACCTCCGTACTTCACTCGCGCTCGGAGGTGTCGACAACCGTGGAATAGCATAATCCACACGCAAAGTGAAGAGCGCTTGGTTTTGAAACATGTTTGAACTTGTCGCAGCAATTAAAACCGTTCCAGGCTCATATTAATTTTGATCATTTTTCACGCAGCACTTAATCACTTTCCGCGGAACACCAGTGTTCCGCGGAACATAGCATTGTGCGATATTGCAGTTAGGATGTTATCTCGGTTATCTCCATCTACTCGAAACAAACAGAACTCCTCAGTGTCTTTTTCGAGATCGCTTTTGTTTTTTTGACTTAACCATGTTCGCAATATGGTCTCTGAACAACTCAGTATCGCACCTACTCCTGACCTGTTTATCGTCCTGAAATGCAATTCCACCAATATATATCAGTCAAATCAGTTAAATCATTTTCTTATTATTATAACGGAAAATTCTAAAATGATATAATTATCGTATAATTTGCTTAATTTGCATTACTCCATAATATTTGTTTACAAAATGATGAATAAATAAATTCTCTAATGCCTTTTACTCCAAAGGGTGTATGCAGAAGGGACGTTTTTTAATCCCATTTAACGCTTTTTTTTCTTAAATCAGTAAACAGCCAGACTCTATCCTTAGTCATCACCAATAGTTCATTTCATGGATTTCAAGATTACCGATTTCAAGACTATGGCAAAAGAGTGCAGTTAGTAATTGCGGCCATTTCGTGTTCCTAAGCCCTAAATGGTATTATTATTATTGTCTGAAATAGTACGCGTTCCAGCAGATTATTGAGAGTTGTGCAATTAAAAAAAAAAACACGAGTTTTCTGGAGGGGGGGGGGATATCTATTTGTGTGTGCCAAAGAACGACGAAAAAGCCAGAACAGGCTAAAAAATGTTCTATCATTTCTTATATTATTTTTATTATTCTCTGCAGTGCAGCATAATTTCCAACAGTATTGTAAAGTACAACCAAAGTGAGCACATAAATACTTGATGGAAACGAGAAATAATTTTGTTATATTGTACCCACATACTTTCTGTATTTTTTATTCATTTTCATCCGGAAACCCTGCTTTAGAGATCAAACTTTTTGAAACTTTTTGAAGCCACTTTAGACCTCCGATGAGCACGGCGGTGGTCTCTCACACACGGCGATAAAATTCATCTCCCACCTGAAAACGAATCCCATACATCCATGTCCACGACAGGATTCGAATCCACAGCTTGTTGATTGTTGAACATATGCACTAACCTCGATCAAAATAAACATTTTATAATTATTAGTAATTAGCATTACTAATAAGCATTTATATGCTTATTAGTAATGCTAGGAGTCAGTTTAGTCTATATTAATCGTGTCTATGTGACACCATATAGACATTATTAATAATGTTTACATGACTTTATAAAACACTTACAGTTATAACTTAAACATTTATAATGTCTCATATAGACATTAATTTAAAAAAAGCTTCATACTTTAAGTATATTATCTAATTTCTGTTTGTCATTGGCCTAAAGTGATTTCAAGATCGAACGGTGAATCGCGATCTCGTACATTTTAAGCATGACACCGATGTCAAAAAAAAATAAAATAAAATAAAATAAAATAAAATCATGTTTAGAGAAGTCTTAACACTAAGGTACTTACTACTTAGGTCATGTAAACATTTTAGTCGTCCAAATGGGATATCGACGAACTAAAAACTCGCTCCCCCTGTCCTCAACGATGGACTATTTTTGAGAGTTTACTATTGTGTGTATACTGGTTTTGTCCCTATCTTTCTCCTCCCTTCCCCTGTTTTATTCTCCATATTGTACCACGCTAAATTAGGACACCCAAATGCTGACTTCCATATAATAGTTTCGTTTTAATAATCATGGGGTTTCTCTTGCTACCAGTAATGATTTGGTGTCGTTCTTCTGCGTGCAATTGTTGTCAATGATAACTTTCCGATTCCTTATTCTGATATGAATAAGCACACAAACTCCTACTCTTAGCTCAACTTAAACACGTGTTTGTGGCAACGTCCAGTGGTTGTTATTGGGCCAACAGAATCTGGAAAAAAATCTTGTAAAGTTTTAACAATGGGCCAAGTTAATTTGCCATTTTAATAAATCCTGTCTGGCAAGACCGCTTTTTGGCGACTAGTGACTCGCCACTTTAAGAAATCCGGTTTCTTGAACTTATTCAGGTATTTACTTAAGTGCTTAAGTTCATATTTTTCTCGAGGAGACCACCAAATATGCCCTTGTCGGGACTTTCACTCATGCATCGTATCATTATCTCTCCTTTTTTCATAGAATGAGGTCGGAACACTTATTCTTGAGAAGAATCCACACAAGACAACAGTCAATTAAAGTCAAATTCTGAAAGAGTATGCCGGACAGTTGCTTTTAAGTCCCATAAGGAAATGTAATACAGACAGCGTTTTTAAAGGATTGTTTACCTTACTTAGAAACTGGTTTTAATTGTTAGCAAGTTCTAACTTAAAGAGCTGAAATTTTAAACTGAAAAGAATTGTTTTAACATAATAAAGTTAGATTTTTATAGTTAATTTGTTTCGGGTTTCTTTTTGAATTAATCGAGTTCACACCGTTGTCATTTATATAGACTACTCGTAATATCTCCTGGTAGGTTAAAATAATAAATAAATAAATAAATAAAACAAATTCCCTGTGCGTATAGTATAGTATCCAAGTTAACAATGAAATTTTTTTTAAAAAAAAAAATTGGAAATATCTATGGTCGTTTGGCAACAAAAATTTGCCACTTAAAAACATTAGCGCTAAATGTTAAAATTTCTAAGGAAAATTCTTTTTGTAATTAAAAAGTTATTGAAATTTGCGGTACATAAATAATAGTACATTAAGTCAACATCATTTTAAGTCATGTACTATTTCCATACTTGTTTTTAAGGCAAAGTTTAAAAGGATTTGAAGCATATTTTCTGTGCTAATGGTTATAACTAACGGAATCCGGTCTATCTTTGTTTATCTTAAATACTGTAATGTTGCATTTATGGTATTATTAAGCTTAATAAAACTTTAATAACTAATTATAAAATGCCTATGTTAATACGGAAGTTTCTAAAACGATCATATATATTGTTAATAATTATTCACACACCTTCGATTGCTTGAATAGCATCCTTGTCAATGAATTTATATATGATGAAGTCAATAAATATTAATGTAAGAGGCGATCGTTAGACATTTAACATATACTCTGCTGAAGGTTACGATGGTGATTATATAACTTTGATTTAGAATATTTTTACGTCATTTTCGTTTATTATCAGAGACCTTATTTAGTCTTTTCGTGTACATTAATTTCGTTCTAAATGGGTAACTTATAATTTGAATTACATACGAAAACTTAAATATTACTTGCTATTTTTAAGATCCCCCCCCCCAAAAAAAAAGTTGCATATTATTGTATATTGGTCATCGAATGTTGATTGGTTGATTTCGTTTTAGTTATGTAGGTACTGATGATTTTGTGTCGTGTATCAATTTTCCTTTCTTGGAAGGCGTTTTTTCTCTCTCTCTCTCTCTCTCTCTCTCTTCAGTATGAGCAAAGAAGAATGGTATGCCTATTTAATGTAGAAAGTGTAAGGTTATACATTTTGGAGTGAAAAGATTACCAAGTTTGTACCATATTGATGAGAATGTACTCCAAGAATTTGATAAAGCTGGGGATTTTGGGGATGTTAAAGGATAGGCAGTTAAAATTCAGAGGGCATATTGCAAAAGTGGCAAAAACATCTAAAAGGATTACCTAGTTATGAAAGAACACCCTCACACGCAGAGATAAGAAGATTATTATTTCACTTTATAAGGCTTCATCTGGATTATTGTGCACAGATCAGGTCGCCTGGGTTTGTTGCAGATGTGGATGAGGTGGAGCGGATTCAGAGGAGAGTAACTAAGATGGCAAGTAGTTATTTTTCCATTTTTCAAGAGTGGTGCAGAGGCTTGCTACCTCAGAATGAGACTAGCTCTCAGTTGAAAATCTTTTAAAAATCTTCGAGTCCAAAAGCGGAATCCAACTCGGGTTTTTTCAACTAAAGGATATCAGCACCGTCCCTAAACTGTTTTAAAATGTGGATTTTGATTTTACTGCATTTTGGTATGTTTTTATATCAAGCGGAATAAATAAAATCGCTGCAATTGGTAAATTTATTAAGTGTGGAACGTAGATGATCGGAAAGTGGTTCTGTGGTGTGAGTAATCATCCAAGTATTCACGCTTCTTGTAGTTTTGTTTAGTAGATAGATAGCAACTACAAAAACAAAAAGATTTCTGTACTTTTTTCGCATCAATTTTTTTCAAATAAAAATCTTAGATATCGTTACATCGATACATTGAACTGAGAAACAGCTCAAAATACACTACGTTGACAAACGTATTTAGACATGCATTTTAATTATATTCCTTGTGTCAAGTGGAACCACCTATGGTCTAAATGACAGCAACTACCCTTCATGGGTAGCTTTCAACCAATTTCTGATACGTCGTAACAGGAATATTCTTCCATTCCTCACGCAAAGCTACCCCATTGGTGATGCTGATGACGGTCGCTGTGATGTGGAACGAATTCGGCGTTCTAATTCGTCCTGGGCTGAGGAGGTCAAGACTCCAGTCTTGGACACGCAGTGCAATATGGAATGGAGCATTGTCGTGCTGAAACAGCAGTGGTCACTACCGAAGTACTTCCACGGCGTTCGAAGCATGAAATTGTCCACGTAGACATCAGACGTTATGGTTTTAACACGTCCACCAATGGCCCAAATTACATTCAATTGAAACAACCCCATATCATTACCAAGCCTCTACAAAACTTGACAGTTGGAATGATGAAGTCCTGTCGGAAACGTTCCCGGATGATCTATCTCAGATCCAAACACGACCATCAGAGTGAAACATTTGGAAGCGTGATTCGTCACTCCACAGGACCCTTTTCCAATCATCTACGTTCCAGGAATGGTATGAAAGACACCAGTCCAAACATCGTTGAAGGGGGAACATGTGGCTTGTTTACAACAGCTCTGCTGTGGTAAACTAAGGCATGCAACTCTCTAGACAGCTGGTGGTGGCAGATGTCCCTGCAGCATTTTCCAGGTTGACTGCGAGGTCCGTCACTGATGCTCGAACATTCCTTAGATTCTCGGTCAGTGAACGTCAGTGGCCTTCCAGGAGTTTTCCTGCTGCGATAACACCATCAACTTTCCATCTACGAATGACAGAAGCAACTGTGAATTTCGGTAGACTGAGGCGGCTAGCAATGTCACAGATAGAAAGACTACCGATGTGACACCCGACTATCATCCCACGTTGGAAGTCTGTCAGTTCAGCTGAACGTGGCATTTTGACATCGAGTATGGTGCAAAACATGCAGCCCATCTCACCTTTTATTACCAGAGTTAGACAGACAGTCCCCTCAATATTTGCATGGATAAGGTGTCCAAATACTTTTGTCTACATAGTGTATTAAGAATATGTATAAATAAATACGGTATAACGTAAGGAAAACAATATCTAAATACACAGTGAATTCTGGTATTCATTTTTTATCTGCATTCTGTTGTACTTTATTATGAAGAAAACTATTCTTTAGTGTCATTTTAATGACAGATAGGTTATTATATTGCAATTCCAGCCTATTAACAAGGAGAGTTTCCAGTGGCGAATTGAACGAGAATGATGTGAATATCGTGGGTGTAATGAATGATCCAGAGGGCTATGAGTACCTAGGTAAAAATATTGCAAATTAATTTTGCTCACAAAAACGTTACAAAAATCCATTCGGATTAGAATTCCAGAAATGCGAAACATGTATGGTGATAAAAAAATAATCCCGATCAAATTTACCTGCAATAAAAATTAAAATAAATCTTTCAAAATCGGTAGGTACTGGTCTCCATCTCACCATCACTGAATTGAGTGCATTTCGACGATCTGCTAGATGAGCGAATGTTCCTAAATTCTAATTAGTATTTATTTGTGTGTGGGGTGACACTTTGAACAAGTCAAGATAACATAAGGAATCGTGACTTGATTGGATGTTAAGATGATGACGTCATTGTGTGTGTGACGTCATGCGATTGGAATGTTTGGAATTTTTCTGGGGAACATATGTGTGTGTAACGTTACGTTGTTTGTTTGTTTTGTTCGCGTATGGAATTGTGGGTAATGGTTAGAGATAAGGATTCGTGTCGTGATTGGGGAGCGCTATGAACAAAATAGGAGTAGGGTAAATGGGAGAAGCGACGTTAGTGTCGTGGATGTGTGTTGTTATCAGATGAAGATAAGCGAAGTAATTTGTTAGTTGTAAATAAGTGATGTTGTGAGTTTGGTTATTGATGTGACGTTATTGTTTCGAATGGAAAAGGAAGATATACAATAATCCATAAAATATATAATCCTTACGAATCCTTAATATATAAGGATTCGTGCGGTGATTGGTGGGACACTTTAAACCAAATAGGAGTAAGGGTAGGTTTTTTTTGCTAAGAAATTATCAGTATCAGTTGGAAGTGACATCACTAAAAGATATCTGCAATGACGAGCTCGCTCATCTCCACTAGGGTGAGTGGACATCTGGAGGAGGGAGGGAGGAATGGGGTTAGGTGATGGGCGGGAGAGCATTGCAGGGAAGACAACTGTCACCATCTCACTGCCCTTTCACCTCCACCACCTCATGCTATTTTTTTCATCCCAACAATTTCGGACATATGAGTGAGAGAACTAGTCACATACTCTAACAACTAAACACTGTTTGACGATAAAATACTTAACATAATAAGGACAAATAATATAGAATACCCTTCGAGCCACAGAAATAAGGTTTGCCCAATGATGTCACAAAGTAAGATAATCTCACATCAACATCATATCCAACAGCATGCGGAAACATGTCTGTGAGTCATCTGCATAAAAATTTCATTTTAGAAGAGACGGTCAGGGTAAGGGTCAGGTAAACAGTACTATAAGGAAAAACAATCGAGTCGAGTGCCTTTTCAGTTACGGCAATTCGTTCATCCAGTGCAGGTATCGTATTGTGTTGTAGTGCTTTGTGTCCAACAAGGTAAAGTAAAATAATGGGTGAGCCACAAAAGTCTTTGAAATTTTCTTTCTTCAGGAAAATAGCACCAGACAAAACTCTTCACATAGCTCTAAAAGGATGGAAACCTGTTATTATTTTAGAAGATACATACATGTGATGTATTTATCCAGGACCACTTGGGAAAAGTTATGCAGGAAGTGGTCTGATATCCTCGGCTACTTGCAAAGAAGAGTTGACTACAAAATGGACCTCGGTGAGTGTTATATTCTCAAATGCCAAGATTGGGAACTAATACTTGATGATACAGGAGCGGGTGAATGTAAAGTTTTCTCTATTAGTTGTGAAGAAGTTGAGAGATTTTTGCCAAAAATGTACAACATTGATAATAATTTACTATTTTTGGAAACTGAATTACCACCAATTCGTATCATGGGGAAAATTATCGCTAATCATCTGAATACATCAATGGTAAAATTAGACCTTCAAGATTTTATTTAATTTGATAAAGATTCTTTATTTCGGGATATTTACGAACATTTTACAAAAACTGCTTGTGTATATCTGGTGACAAAACAATACACAGAAAGTTTAACAAGACATGGTGTCATTTCCAGACTGACAAAATATCAAATGTATGGAGTTGTACTTACTATGGTACCTATTCTAAAAACTCTTTTGCGTGACCAACTGTTTTGATGTAATGTAACCAAGAAATAGTGAGTAACGAACATTTTCTTTATTGAAATCTTTGGAAAATGTTAAGATTGTAAACTAAATACTGTGAATTATTTTTAAGTAATTACAAGTTTCGAATTTTTTTTCTTTGTAAATAATAATATTTCAGCAAAATAAAATATGCATTTGTAAAACTTAAATGAACAAAGATGTGTGTTATTGTTGTGTTTTCGACAGTGAAATTTATACTCGGTTATTCTGTTTAGAATTTGACATTTAAATCCATAACTTTATAGCTTAATGCAATTCTGTTGAATTATTGTAAAAAAATCACCACGGTGAAATTAATGCCAGGAACATGGGAAACTTGATATCCTGTAATTAATTATTTAGAAAATTGTCTAATGCTACTATTGACATTGTTTGAGTTATCTGTAAACATTTTGTTCACATACTCGAATATCTGACCTGTTAGAATTTGGTGGTTTTACAGAGAAACAGCAGATAATTTAACCCAAAACATGACTTACACTCTTAAAGTTTGGTATAGAAAAAAGGTTTGTACTCTCCAGATAACATAAATACAAATTTTACCTTTCCCCACACAAAGTAAGATAAAAACACATCAACAGTACATCCAGCAACTTGTGAAAACATGTCGTTGAGTCATCTGCGCAAAAGGTTCATTTTTGAAGGAATGTTCAGGGTAGGGCATGGTAAGTGTAAACAGTACAATAAGAAAAAAACCATAGAGTCGAGTGACTTTGGACTTAAGGTAATCGTTCATCCACTGCAGCTGCTGTTTTGTGTTGTGGTGTTTTGTGTTTGGTAATGTAAAAATAATGGGTGAGCCACAAAATTCTTTGAAAGTTTCTTTTGGTAAAGTTCTAATTGTTTAGAATTTTGTAACAGAAAGTAACATAAAATATACGATCAGAGCTAATAATCAGTGAAATAACAATAATAATAATAATAATAAATAACTATTTATTTGTGGTGCTAAATGAAGTAATGTAAGAAGAAGAATGAAGGAAAACGAATATGAAAAATCTACAGTGGGTGAAAAATACGAATTTTTAGTAATCATTGGTATAATTGATTTACAATTTCTTTTGAATAAGACTTCAAATTTATTTCCTAAAGAAATTTGTATTTCTGATGGAATTATTGTAAGATATGCATTGACAAAATCACCATGTAGTTGGAAAGAATTACCTGTAAAAGTTAAAAACAGACTTCTTGGTTAATAAAATATAATCATCAGGTGAAGTGGGAAATTGGTTCACTATCTCTGGACAAACTAAGAAATTGGATAATAGAATCAACATGCAAATATCAAATATTGCTCGCCAAAGGAAGAGAAAAATAAATCAAAAACATTAACGGAGTTTATAGGGAGACCTGTTCTTGATTTCAACCTTTTTTGAGGTCTCATCAGTGAGTAGGGTTGAAACCGGTCTGGGTAGTGACCTCTCCTCATAATGTAATTACAGTATTACATTCCCTAGGGGCTGTGTTTTTACATTATGAGAAAATATCAAGGATAGTGAGGGATCTTGATCCACCTTTGCTTCGAGTTGCCTTGGTGTTGTACTACCAAGTGGTCATTTACACTTGGATTTGCCGATAGTTTTTCGGTATATATATGAAACTCATAGATTCGTAGTTCTCGATCTTAGAGTTTTGCTTACTGGCAATTGAACAAGGGAATTGTATCCCCTTAATTATTATAACTAGAAACGTGCTATAAATTTTCCGCACCCCTTCGGTTAAGAATCAGTGAATTACGTCACTATACACCAGAGGTCACCAAAGTCATTTGCCCGTCCCCTTCAAGCGTTTCTTGACTTTTTATCGATCCCCCTATATTTTACTATTACGTAATTATAATAGGACAAGCAAAAAAAGACGCTTATGTGAGTTCTTAGATTGTTTATTTTATAGTTACAATGTTTATTGTATGTATAATAGAGTATATATTATATTACTATTACTATCACTAGTAATATCACTGGTATTACTAGTGATATTAATAAACTACTGGTAATACTACCAGCGGTGCTCAACTCTTCAACATAGAGAAGTTTAGTTCGTGAATGAATAACGATTGAATTATAATGTGTATGTTGATGAATTTTAGAACATTAACGCTCACTTGTATGTCGATGCGCAAAAATGAGACTGGGATCGAATACTTGTGTCAGTAAATAAGAATCACGCACGTGTTGCAATCTCGCTCCCACTGCGCCGGCCGGCAGGAACCACCAACATCCGTTTATTGGTAAATACGTCATTTTGGCCTACTTGATTGGCCTCAGTAGCTATTTTCATGACCTTACTCCATCTTACAGGTCCTATTCATGGACCTGTAAGATGGAGGTACTGATCCCACGACTCGCTCTTAATTGCGTTGTCATTACCTCCAAGTCTTTTGTCATGGAGGTAATCCAAGTTAACCGAATTAAATATTACCCATACAATAATGTCTTATATTTTTCTGTCGATCCCTAACAATGTCATATCGACCCCTTTGGCGACCACTGCTATACACGAATGTTATTGCGAAACGCATTATGACTGTCTATGAATTTCCTGATTTGTTTTGAAATTACAGAACATTCCGATTAAATTTACAAGAGAAATTCCCATGTTAGATTTGTCTAATATTAAGGTCAAACGACTATGATAAATATAGACCAGGAGTCCATTCATGTCCTGGAATTCAAAGAGATTTTCTTAAGATTCAGCACTTCATTCAGCAGTCCAAAACATAAAGAAAAAAGTATTACAGGAATGGATCGTTTAATCGCTTTTAGTTACTGTTTTGTTTGTTTACTACAATGAAAACAGTCCATCCATTCCACAATTTTACCATAAAATCATCAAGTTTTTTTCATAACGTTTGTGTTAAGTTATTTTTTGTCCCGCTTGTCACCAACATTTCACTTTGTGACAAAATTAAATAATCCTACTGTAAACAACCCAGTTGCAATACATTAAGTACTTAGATTTCGACAATTAGTTGCTTTCCTGACTAATTGAATACGATCACATCTCTGGAAACTAAATTAATGTGTTGCAATGAATGGCTTGATTTCTTTTTAGATGAAGCGATTTACTAACATAAATGCCGAATGATGATGATGGTGGTGGAGAGTTTATTATCCTGATTGTTTGCTGCTTTTTATCACTTTAGTTGAAATAAACAATGTTAGAGAGAGATTATTCTTCCTATTCCCACCCTCCGCCCTGGGGATATCCGTTTACTGGTGCATTTTACATGTCTAAGAGTTCTTAAGACTTTAATTGCCAATAAAGTCCGTCAGCACAATTTAAGTCTCCTTCTATATCGTCCATATGTCAGTGAAATTGGGCCAAACGAAGGAAATCTTTCCTCCCCAAGCCCCTGGCTAGTTGTCCTTGCTTTGTTCTGTGAGAAGAGAGTACACCTGTTACGAAACATGCACTTCCTCAACCTTACTTTCCCCGCAGTTCCCCCCTCCTTTAAGAAGGCTAGGCCCAGGGCGTTCACCTCGGTGGCCTGGTGGCTTCCTTTCCGGCTGGGTGGAGTCTTTGGTACAAATTTAGCATCTCCTCCCTTCCCTCCAGGAGAAAACCGGCTGCTGTCCTAGTGGCAGACGGTCAATAACGATGTGTCTGGATTACTTAAGATGGGTGATAACAGTTAGCAGTTCATATTCTTACGCTGTGCTACGTCAGATTTTTCTCTGTGCGCGCGCGCGCACACACACACACACACACCGTATGTGACAGTCAGAGGTAGAATTTAGTGCTCCTATTTCTCACAGAGTTGTATACAATACATAGGAAGAACAACTTACTTTGTCGAAAGATATATAATCAGATAAAGAACCAATGGCAGTGTCGTATATGATGTTTGTTTTGCTCTACTCTCTTCAAACACATCGTGATGTAAACTGTAGCTTCCAGCTACATTTGGCATCCAGAAAAGATTTGAAGGTTTATTTTCCAAACCACATTTACATATATTTTCTTGATGTATGTAAATAAGAAAATTTACTGAATTTGTCTGGGGTGGCTTTTTCTTTAATCCGTTCAATTTCTCTACACCCGCCCACTCCTCATGGTGTTGACAAGTGTTTACGTATACATAAACTCCAATTCAACAACACTTTGAAGATCAAAAGCCTTAAATGATTGTGATTAGAGTGGCTTCGTTATTCTGCATTACTGAATCTGTCACTACAATTCTGCAGATGCTTCTTCTCCCATTTCCTGAAAGGTGTGACTTGTTATTTCCCACTTATATACATTCATATCCGTCTTCTCTCCAAGCCTTATAACAACTTCTAGGTGAATCTCTACAAAATAAATAAAACAAATCCTCTAACGTGTTTATTCCCAGAGGGAATAGGCGGAGCTCCTTTAGCCCTTTTGGTGGACAGCTAATCTCCATCCATCAGTCATCATCACTGATAGGGATTTGAATGCTGTCAATGAATTAACGCTTTCGAGAAAGGATTACGGTGCCACTATTTTGTGGCCATAAGCCCTAACAGGTATATATTAAATTATCGGAAATATTTTGCAGTGAAATATAATCCATATTAGTTATGAAAGCAATTCTACTTAGGCCGTATTTCGTTTCTGTAGCTTAGATCTCCAGAAAAGATGAGGTAATGAGGTAAAAAACGCCTCCCATATTCCCTTTGGGAAAGAAAAGGCATTGAGGAATAATTTATTTATTTATTTTCTCTAAATAAATCTTCAGATATTTCATTTTCGTTATTCGAACGGCAACCCTTCTGCACTTTCTAAATGTTTCAAGCTATTTTGTTTAAATATAAACAAATTTTTATATTTAAACGTAAGGTTCTGTTATTCTATAATGGTTATTAGCCACTTCTATACATCATTTCAGTCTCTTCAAAAGTGGCTTTCGTTGTTTAATATTACGACGAAACACCACGTGGTATGTGCATTATGCCTGCTAATTGCGTTTGTATTCTTTGGTAAGTTTGTCCATTTTTCAGGAGAAAAAAATGGAGCTTCTGCAACCAAAGCCTCTACGCTTTCGTTTGAAATGAGTTAAGATAAAGAACATTCATTAAGCTTTTCAACTAAAGTCATTTCAGTTGAAAAGCTCTTATAGTTCCCCATATCCTAGATGGGATTCGAACCCATATTGTTTCCGAAAAGGACGGACTACACTGATAAGAACTAAGTGGAAGAAAAAAATATTTATATAAGTCGTTAATATCCGATGATGGTGGTGTTCATCATCGGATATTAACACTGCTTCCACTTGAACACCACCACTGGTGTTCAAGTGGAAGCAGTGGACATACCATCCATAATGATTCCAGCAATGCATAGGGTACACTTGGCTGTTTTCTGAGATGAATTAAGAAAACAGCCAAGTGCACCCTATGTACTGCTGGAATCATTCAGAGTTTTATTAAATTAAAACATCTTAAAATTTAACTCTGTAACTACTCGTTATGGTTATGGATTGAAGATTTTGTAGCTTTAAAATGAGATTTAAAAGGTGATACGCTAGCTCGTAATGAACAATAACGATGATCATATTATTATTATTATTATTATTATTATTACATAACATCCAGGGAGTCCAAAGACTCATCGAGGGAGGGCACCATTCTACAACTCTCCATCTCCACCACTCCACTAGCCGCAACTACCTTCATCATCTACACCAACGCTATCTACCGCCGACCACCACCACTATTTTCACAGACCATCACAAACATTCATGCCCACGGCGGGATTCGAATCCGCAGTCTTTTGGGTGGAGAGTGGATACGCTATCCACTCGGCCAACCAGGCCGGCGAAAAGCGTTGGTTCCACTCAGTGACGTCCCCCCACCACCACTGAGCAGAACCGCTCATATTCTAAGGAAAAGCATCCACCGACAAGGCCCCTCACGGGCCACGCCGGAGAACATCCTCCCCAGAGACTTAAAATGCTCTCTCAGGGCAATCCCCCGAAATCTAAGCCCCCCCCCCTCACCGAGAGCAAAATTCCTATCTTATATCTTATTTTCTAGTTGTATTTGTTTATTTTCCAAGACAAAGGTTGTTCGCAAATGTTATGGCGATAATGGGAGAGAAATTATAATCGATTTGTTTTATAACTAAAATGCTTTTTAAACCATTTTCTGGATATATTATCTTGAGCCGAATTAAAATAGCTGAATAGCCACATGGATACCCCTGATTTAAACCAATTTTGAAACAGCCACTAGTTTGACTTTGGGTTTCCCATTCCGATCAAACTTTGACAGGAAACAAACTTTGCTTTCCCTGATTACACCACTGATCAGTATATAGCTCTAATCGCTATTATACTAAACAGGAAACTCTATTTAACGAAGTGATGGTTATTTCAGATAATCTGAAAGTGAGTTCTAGGGAAAAATAGCTAAAGAATACAGGTTTATTGATAGGCTTTAAAATACACGGAAAAGAAGTGGTGGAAATTATCATGATAATTTAAGTTTCTTGTTTAAATAGGCTAACAAAATGTACGAAATATAAATCTCTTTCATGGCTATCCAAAGTCAATAATCTTCATTTGCTTGGGAAGAAAAAAAAAATCGAGGATGTGAACGGACGCATGCAAATCATACATACATACCCAGTGTGGAAATTGCATCTAAGGGAACAGCTGACACTTGATGTCCGATAACTCTCATTAGACCACCATATTTAGTAGCATTTACTACCTTAGAACCCATAAAGACAGTTTTGAAAGGTTATGTTGACAAGAGCGGAAGTGAAAGCATTCGCTAAGAATATAATAACCGTTTTTTATTATAACGAAATTCAAAGCACCAAACTGTGGACGGCTGTGTTCCGAGGATAAAGAAAACTATGGTCGTATGGACAACAAGTGAGCATTTATAATTCGTGACGACTAACATTCATCCTCTCACTCTGTCGAAAAATCATGTTATGTTTTTGACATATGGTTGTTCCGAAGTGCTTGCACTTTCCATTTGTTCGGTTCCACTTCGTCATGGTTTCTGATTTTTCATTTTTCTTGTATAACACCAGTAGTTTTGGTTATGTAAACAAGTTGAATGAGGAGGACACATTGTCGCCGTTCGTGTACACTCGCTTCGTTATTATTAGCTATATTTCTTTCTAAGAAAGACATTATCTTAGAATGGTGTTCGATATTCTGCTAGACATTACAATAAAGAATTGATTAATAACTGAAATACTAATCGAAACTAGCCTTTATTTTTCCTTTGTAAGGAATATTGAAATATCGTCATGAATATGGAAATTTTATATTTGGTCGTTGAATACTAAATCTCAGGAATTTTTTTAAAAAATACTTGGACATTTGTGGATGCTACTACAGTTTTTTTTAACATATTCAATCGTATAGAAGTACACTAGCTACATAATGTAGATAAGGGTGCCTCGTTTACCTTGTTAAGTTTTAAATTCATCCCAGATCATCACGACTGGCCTGTAGAACGTTGGAGGTCCGGGATGAAGAGCGAGGAAATCACATGACGCACTTTTCAAGTTGGATTGGCCAGTGTGGGTTTAGTACACATCTGAGGAACTTCTACCCAATGCGGCATTCCAACTATGAATGTTCGTGGTAGAAGCGTAATGACCTAGAGATGTTTCTCCTGGTAGGGACTGGTACCTTTGGTTGTAATACCTGGAAGAATGAATGCAGTCGGATAAGCAACACTTCTGGATAATGAAATGCTTCCTAAGTCTTCACTTTTACAGAACAGACTCGTGTATCTTTCAAACTCGACAATACACCATCTCGAACTGCAGATTCTGCTGCAACATGATTTAAAGTAAAACGTGACTGGCTTACATAGATTCACCATCTGAACCCAATAACAGGTTCGGTCGAAATAGAATGTCCGGTGCGAGATCATTGCATTCAGAAGCGGTACACAGCCCAGTGACCATATTCAAGGAAAAATGGTTTGAAATACTCGATTCATCAAAAACTGGTGAAGAATATCAGGATCAAATGAACAGTCCACACGCTGTTGAGGTGTGCAGTCGAAGATTCTCTGAAATACAGTGTGCTGTACGATTACTTATTTTAACAAAATGTAGGTCCCATTCCAGCAACATGTATCATACTATTCAAAAAGCTTAAAATTCAAGTTTGACCCACCATTCTGCCCGTTAGCTGTAATCCGACTTCCTGCAGGTTTTATACTTCCCTCCACTATTCCATAACCTTTACTAATAATGTCAGGTCTTAAATAGTTATATACATTAAATAATATTAAAGAAAAATATTAGTTCATAAAATTATTAAAAATTATAAAAATTTCTCCAATAAACTTAAACTCGGGTTCTAACTTGGAAACTCAAGAACGCACACTATTTCAGAAGATAATATGTAGGGTTAGGAATAGGGGGTATCGACATTTACGTTGTATGAATCCGTCGTCACGACTATCACTAATTCCCTCATTCTGTCGGAAGACAGCCTTGGGTAAGCTATCCATGATGGCTAAGGGTGAAAATTGGCTGTCCATTTGTCTTCAAAAAAGTTAGAGCTAAACCGCCTCGCATACTCCCTTTGAGCAATAAAAGGCAATAGGATTTTTTAATTCTATAGTTAAAACACGCTTTCCTGTTTTCCCGTTTATAATATTGCACTTCTCCATATGATGGAAGAAGCTTTTTATTTGATGGATACTTAAATCAAACTCCCTCAATTGGACTGCGAATGTTTTGCTATACTCAACCGAAGGAAGGAGATGTAATCAACTTCAGTGAAACCAAGATGCACTCCAATTTATTTTCCTGCAAAAAAAAATAATAATAAAATAAAACACTGTCCATTACTCCCATTCACCTTTCTTTCTCGTGATAACAACGTACAGATTCGCTCACAACATCAGATATTCACCATTCTTTTATGGTATAAACATATCACGTGTATAACTGCTCTCATTCCCAAGAAAACTTAGCTTTTTCTTTATCTCTAAAGGTGTTTCTTTATCCCTAAATGACTACTCACTCTATATATCCCAAATCCGCTCTGTAATAGAATATTATATCCTATATTTAGTGCCAGTTGTCAACTCTCCTTGTCCTACACTCTCTCTCTCTCTTTATCCTTGTTTATTTAACCCTTGAATTCGCATATAATAATATTCAAAATTTTTACAATTTTTTTTTTGTATGGGATAATTAAAAGCTTATTTATTTAGTTCTATAAAATGAAAACATTACTGCCATTTATATATTATTCAGAAAGTACACGTACGTATATTTCTGATAACAGCTCATTAATTATAGGCCTGCACTATATGATACAAGAAAAAACTCTAAAAACGATCATGCTCAATAACTTAAGGTTCGATTGATAAATCTCCCCTCGTTAAATATTACATCATCTTGTATGTCCATTTTTTTTTTTTTAATTTTAGAAATATCCAATCCTAGTGACTTCGTAGGTCCCAACTAAACCCTTAAATTACATTACAAATATGTATATAATTTGGGGCGGGGGGGATGAAGATCTTAATTCTTGATCTCCATTGGAAGACATTCTTAACCTAACACATTGTAAAAGCAGGTTGTGACAGTCCTGCATCTATTCTGCTGACGATTAGCATCTCCTGTATTGATGTTTCTATTTCCGTATTCTTTTCTATCTTTTTTTGCATTCAAAAATAGACTTTATACAAAAGATTTGACAATCGTCGAGAAGTCTTTTGTGCCAACAATTCTACGAGTGTTTTTAACATTAAAAACAAAATGGTTTCGATTTAAAAGAGCGAAGGAATTGAAAGCGGAAGAGGACGAAATTGATCACCCACACACACACACACACACACACGCGTGAGAATGTAGAATAGCACCACACATGCACGACGACTGCTATCTCCGTTCCATCTTTACCCCTTCGTTAACTGAAATAATAAAATATGCTCGAAACGATGTCCCCCTTTTTGCATTGCATATCTGGGCCACGTGAGGTTTGACCGGCCCTTCATTAAAGTGCGAAAAGCTGTGATTAATGAAAGCAACTGCCCCCCAGGCGATAAGAAACTTCTGTCAGCATTAACAAGAGGTGTATTGAAACGCACTCGCTTTAGATTTTTTTTTCTCTGCTTCTTAACTTTGTGTGTGTGTGTGTGTGTGTGTGTGTGTGTGTGTGTGTGTGTGTGTGTGTGTGTGTGTGTGTGTGTGTGTGTGTGCGTGTGCGCGTGCGTGCGCGCGCGTGCGTGTGTGTGTGTGCGTGCGCGCGCGTGCGTGCGTGCTGCTGTTCATTTTTACAGCCCATTGTTTTCTAAATGATGGATTCCGGCAATTGCTGGGAGAGAGAGAGAGAGAAAGTGCGAGATAACAGAGTCTTGGGAATTGGAAACACTGTAGCACAAAATGCCACATTTCAAATTTCACATACGTAGATGCACAGTTATGAGAGTGGGAAAAAACATTCCTAAAAAACATTAGATTCATTATTTAAAAACTAAAACTTCTACTGCATCTCCTTTTTTTAAAAAAAATTATACATTGTTGTGTACATCGGTTCTTCCTCAGTTATAACTTAAAAACTAAGATATGTGTAAGATATCAACTAAGATAAGATATGTTGTAGTAAACTTCTCTCGGAATTTTGTTAAAAGTCAAAATATTACATATTTTAGCTAAGAAATATTTTTAAATAGCCTAACTAATATTAACTAAGTGGATTATTTTTCCTCTTAATGCAATCCAGTTCTCAGTTCTAAATAAACACGACAGTAATTTTAATATCGCAAAAAAACAGATAATTAAAAAGGTGAGTCTGTTGCTAAGAAAGCAGGATGTTTAGGAGTGACTACGGAACTGACTGATGTTTAATGTTTAGTGGTATTGCTATTTATTCCTACTACACGCATGAGAGGGGAAATACATTCTCAACAATCCAAACAATAAGCTGATCTGCGACTTCAAAATTGCAGCCAACCTCATTCTTGGACTTATTTCTTTACGATGAAGTCAAGTCTTCAACAGTTTGCTAGCCTGGTGTTGGGAGAATGGTTAACTCTCTCTCTCTCTCTCTCTCTCTCTCTCTCTCCAGCAAACAGGCGTTGGGTTCCAATCCCGCGGTCGGTATGAATTTCAGGCCTGATATGAGACCTGAAGTGACTCAAAATGTTCCTGTTTGGTCTCTAAAGAGGGCATCCGGACTATGTAAAAAACAACTAAAAATTTCTATAGCATCTATAGTTTCATGTAGATCTGACATAAATGTCAGATCTACATGAATGTGTAGATCTGACATTTGTTGCTACCGGACCATTCTTAAATCTATATGGCAATCTTCATTAGAACACATATAAAGCTTTCTAATTCTTTCTTTCTTTCATTCTATTTTGCACAGAAGTACCCCATTGTTTCAGTTTGTATAGCTTTTTCCTCTTTCAAATAAGTGACAAAACTTGAATAAAATCCTTGTCTTCTATTTTTTTTCTTTTTCTTTTTTTCTTTTGTAAGGTTTATGCAAATTTATTATCCTTATGAAGACGTAGAGCCTCCGTAGACGAAGCCCTTTGGTTGGAAGATCTAGGTCTTTCCAACTCAAAACTGATGGGTTCGATTCCCGTCAGTGACGTGGGGAACTTTTATCTGGTCTCTTTCGACTAAAGGTGAGTTAGCCGGGCTCATAAGGAGGTACGGGGGGGAGTTCACCCAGAAACTCGGGTTTTTCGTCCCCCAGAACAGGCAAACCGACCCGGTGAACACACATGGATTACACTCATGAATAAGTTCCAGCCATATGCCGGTCCGGAGTCCGGATAAAATTAGGGGTTGGGGAAAGCAATGGTGAACTACCCTCTAAAAATCTCACTAGGAATACTTTATGGGCAATGCCTACGGTCGGAAACGACTGAAAGGGAAAAATCAGAGCAGATGAAGACGTAGTAAATATTTCAAAATAGGAGATATGTGGAGAGTTTCCAATAATAATAATAATAATAAAATCAAAAATTATCAATATTAGACTGGCTTTCTCAGAATAACTTAAGCAGCCTTAAAAATAACTATATGCGAAAATTGGTCGAAATCAAATGAACGATATGACCGATAAAAGTTTCTGGAAACGGAAGAAGAAAAGAAGTTTAAAAAATGATTTTTTTTCGGCATTTCTCGCTATATTCAAAGTGCTGTAGTATTTTTTATTGATTAGATTTAATGCGTCGAATTCAGCAGCCTCTATCTTGCTTTAACGAAGTACGACTTTCTGAGCTTTCTATAATACACTGTAGACGCACATTGCAGCACATCTAAGAGATAGAAAGGTCAGGTCACGGCAAAAAAAAAAATAGGTATAAACCTACTGAGAAATGTTTGTCATGCGAAGCACATAGCAATTGTAATATTTTACTGAAGTTTAGTTTTTCTTGTTTCGTGTGCAACGGTGGCGCCTTCCGTGATTTTGAACAGAGAATATCTGTTACATCATTTGCAGACGATCTGTGTTGGAAAATAATATAACCGCGAAGAGAGCGACGCCTTTTTTTTTTTTTAATTTTAACTGGGCGCCATCTGTTGAAATTAATTCTTTATTATTACCGTTTCATAAATACATAATAATAAATTCTTTTCCCCGTTACTTTCTGATTTTTTTTCTTTTTCATAGTAGATACTTTAAAACTATTATGCTGCACGTATTTATTCTTTAAGTAGTCCGGTGTCAACGAGTACTATATCGATATTATTTTTTTCCTATAAGCGAACTATGCTTGATTGATTTTTCATAAGAGCCTATTTTGGAAATTTTACCGATTAAAGTTGTGGGCTAGTACTGTTGATAAAACTTTAAAAACTTGACAAATAAGATTATAACAGCAGCACACAACTAATTCCCTGTCATTTGTGTTGCTTGATTCCGCGATTTTTCTATTGGTGCGCTGTTCCCATGATATCAAACGGATCGTAGCTTCACTCAGCATCTCACTCTGTTTTTGTTGGTCTTATCTCATCAAAAACCCAACTGAATACCAGATTTCTAAGCTACAGTAGTTAACTCACAGTTAATAACAAAATATTCCGGAAATGGTCTATGATGGGAAATTAATTCCTTCTGTATCCTAAATTTTAGGTATATTATGTAATATTAAAATCCAAGTTGCGTTCCTCATGTAAATATTGCCTAAAATTCAAATCTTTCCAGAGTTATATTTTTTTACTCTTTCATATCAGCGAGTGGGTGAAGATCGTGACTCAGAATAACTTCTCTCATTGTACTTTATCTATCCCACTCAAGTTTGTTTCACGTGTGCCTACAAAGATTCTTAGAGAGTGGTGGGCGATAGCTTTAGGAATGTCCAGGAAATCCGTTTAATTTTTCTCTGTATATTACTTCATGACTTCACTGAATGGTGCAATGTTTATCTGGGTTGGGGAGGCGCAGTAGCCAGAGATAAGGAACAATGTCTCAGCTGATTGCTTGGGCAGCACACAGAACAATATTTCATAAGAGATTACTCTAATGCATGCGTTTTTCTCGTTCTGATCTTTTGCCCCTATGCTCATACAGCAATTATACAGTTAACCTACTGGAACGCCCCCCATTGATTATCTAATGGGGGGACGTTCTCTTTATGGGCTATTGTGTTGTTATTACTCGTAGAATGCTTCAATAAGTTAAAGTCAACTGGTTATGTAGAAAAATGTTTCTCTCTCTCTCTCTCTCTCTGAATAAGAGAAGGATAAAGAACAGTCCATATTTTGCTGGTTAATTAACGTCAGTAAATCTTACTAAACGTACGTAAGAAAGGTAGACGTGACCACCAATATATCACCTCAGTGTTCCGATAGAAAATATTCCTAGTTTTAAATTTCTTTTGAGTATAACTACTTGCGTGCTCTTGTCTTATTGCATCACCCGACTATCGAATGAACTTTACTGCATTACTCAGAGGTCATTTCTGAACCACCCTTGGAATTCGCGCTCTGTTCAGGAACTTTCGCGATGTCAGTTTGAGGCAACGCCTAACGGCGGATTTATTTTCAATCTTTCTGAAAATAACCTGCACTACTTTCGCCCGCAGAATAAGCTAAACGGCATTAACAATTCTCTGTTTTCTTTAGTAGAAAAGATGGGCGTAAATTATCTTTGTGTTCCAATGCCACATCCACCCCTAACTCGGAGAAGCCTATGCCGATGAAATGTGCTCGTGACTGCCCATTTGAGAACAGGAAGAGAAATGTGTCCCTGAGCTGTGTTCCCAATTGTTTACGTCGACTTCCTGACCAGGTTTTTTTTTTTTTTTTTTTTTTTTTTCTCATTGGCAGAAATCGGTGAAATAGCATGCGTTGGTTTCACTTCACCTCAGGATTTGTCATTCAATAATTGTTCCTCTGTGGCTCTGAATAACAAACAGTGCTTCCGCTTAACAGAAAAAAAAATGTAAATAAACATTAATTTGGTGAGTAAATTGAGAGTCATTTACTCGTATTCAAAGAGCAGACAGCAATAGAATACTAAGTGATCACAACGTATACTTTAAGGCTTCATAGAAGGTCTTTGAATGGACAACGTGATTGAATTCGAAGTGATGATTTATAAATGACTTAAATCGATCTTCATTTGCGTGCTTCAAGTCAGAACAAAGAAAGCATTTCGAAACGTTTCTAAATCGCCGATAACACAAAAGGGACATTAATTTTCAAAGTAGCTTAATTGTCAACCAGCACTGAATATTTTATGTGTTGAACGGGATCGATCCTATAGCCAACAATGCACGTGAATAAAAATGAGTCACATAAGTATTAGCATACAGAATTTTTATCATTTAAGGATGGATGAATTAAAATAACGATTTAGTAAACTTCCCCCCCCCCGCCTCCCCCCACACATTTTTTTTTTTTCAATTACCCTAAATCAGGAGTGTTGAACTCAGAATCGCAAATGGGACAATTAGTGCGGGCATAAAATTCTCTTCTCCCGGCATTATAGAGCTTTTTTTTTTTTTTGTCCCGATTGAAAGGTGCTTCTGCATTTATCACAGAAAGGACTGCTCTCCTATTTCATTCTTAACTTCATACGTGAACAGGCAGAGCCTATTGTAGACTGAAAACATTATATCACATCCGTCTTAATCAACAACAAAAGAAGAACGAAACTTTTACTATAGATAAATATTATATAATTTCTGGAACTTTTTTTAGCGTGGTCTAGATTTGGTCATACGTTTTTGCCATTCTTCTCCTTAATAAGTTTAAGGCACTCAAAAATAATTTCACTAAATGTTTTCATGGTAATAAAAGAAATATTTCTTGTCATTGACAGCACATAATTTTCCGATTGGAATATCTTTGTTTAATTTTACCACTGAAATGTCCGATTTAAACCAATGAGGTGACGACGAACTTAAGTGCAAATTCTTGAAAAAATTGTTATAGGAGCTAAGAAAGAACATGCGTATGAGCAGGCTGGACCGCCGACAGCACAAGCGAATCCAATAGATGCTCCGGCATTTTATAATAATACATCATAATTACACTTTCTTGTAGAAATAATATTATATATTATCTTGCTTTACAAGAAACCTTGGTTATGTTCGTTTTCCCTTCCATGACGGATGGTGGAAGCCTGCAAGTCTAATTGAAACTGTGGTTTATGTGGTATGCCGTAACTACAATAGACCGAAACATGGTTAACTTAGCACTTTGAGCTCTCGCATCTCATCAGTGCGCCCCCCCCCCCGTTTTCCATTTTCCATTAACTCTGCCCTATCTTATTACCACATTAACTTAGTTTCTCTTCGGCCTCGGATCTTATCCGAGTGTAATGTTTTCGTCAAAAATGCCGACCCCTTTTATCTCTTCTGATGGTGAGAAGTCAATCATACTGAGAAAACTGATAGTTGGAAATTCTTATTTAGGATTTTCTCCCAAAAGTTTCCTTATTACTATGTGCGCGCGTTTGTCTGAACGCTCTCGAGTCACGAGATCGTGTATCTAGTGGGGCCATGGAGACGCGAGAAAATTCAATTTGCGTTCTCTCCATGCTTGAGTAGTGAAATTTTGTACGTGTGAGGGAAAGCAATTTTTCTTCCGCTAATTTAAGGTGATGAAATACATTTCACCTTTTTCTTATGTGTGGAGAAAACCGCATTAGGGATCCACATGATAACAGTTCCTGAAATGCTTGAAAGATGGCGTATTTAATCTGCTGATATACAGCATTGCCTTATTAGGATACGGGGTCTTTTATGTAGAACGACCTCCTTGTCTTTGTTTCTGTCTCATAATTATTTTAATTATCATTCGGTAATTGACGTCTTAATATTTTTAATGTGTTTATATGGAACACTGATTTTTTTTTCTTGTCGTAAACATTAAGCAGATATAATTTTTCTCTCCCCTCTCAGTTGAACACTTGGAAAAATCACGTAGTTATGATGCCATTTTGTGACTTTATTCTGTCTCTGCGTATAAAATATCTTTTAACGTCCGGTGAGGAAACAAAAAAGGTGCAGTGGGTTGTCACAGCTCCAAGTTTTGTTGTTGCTTAAAGACTTTTGTAAACGCATTCACAGCCAAGGTGGGATTCGAACTCTGTTGGTCGGAGAAAACGGATGCGCTAACCACTTAGCCAACTAGGTAACACTGGTTCAAGTCTTTTAAATAAGTTCTCGTTAGGTGAAGTTAGGTGGCCTTCCATAACGCCTCTGTGACAAAACTTGGGATACTAGGTGTAGAATGAGTATCCATGAAATACCATGAAGTATCCATGAAGATAAATGATCAGGAATTCGTACGAGAAGCATAGTAGATGAAAAATCACTCAACCCCATCCTCTCCAGATATAGTTGTCTGGGTATGGACGAATGATTTTTGTCAGTAAGTAATAAATAGAGGAATTTTTATTGGTATTTGGGGAAATATCAATACACAAATGTCAATGAATGACGTTGACATTTATTGTAGTTGGACACCTAAGGCCAGTAAATCATTCTACTTCAAATATATGTAATAAAAAATTAATTCTATAATAGCCGAATTTCCAACTTAGGATTCCCTTATTAATTTTGAGCCCTTTCAAACTTTTTAAAGTATCTTACAATAGTTTTAAATTTAACCATGCAACATTAAAACAAGGTTAATCTTTAACGTAATAGATGCTTTTCTCTTCATTTTTCTTTTTTCTTTTTTTTTTTTTTTTTTTGCGTTTTCAGAGGAATTTAAAGATGCGAAACATAAATAAGTTTTGATCAATACATTTGATCGCATTTTTGAGGATCCTCATTACGCACATGCAGACTCTTCCGATACGCGATCATTATCAGCGTTTCTTCTAGACGAGGATTTCGCAGTTGGAAAATCAAACCTATTAATAAATAGGATTTAAAAATGTTTGCTCCTCGTAGTGGTAGAGTGGTGAGAAATGATCTGATTATTTGATTAGAATTACGTGTGTGTGTGTGTGTGTGTGTGTGTGTGTGTGTGTGTGTGTGTGTGTGTGTGTGTGTGTGTGTGTGTGTGTGTGTGTGTGTGTGTGTTGAAAAAAACATCGACTGAAACAATACTTCCTGTTTTTCTGAGCCTTCTGTGTTTCTAGTTGGACAATTGAGTTGATAATATTGCATATTATGTCGTAAAAATTATGCGGACTTCCCCACATTTTCTCTAATATTGAGTTCCACTGACAAACCACGGTTTGAAAGTAAGATATAAAGACAAGGGGATGATGTACACCAAATGACTTCACGTCCAATATATAACAGTTTAGAGTTAACCAACATACAACGATTACACCGTATGATAGGCAGCCATATTAATTCAGTCATTTTATGTATATACAATACAATTAGAGCTTCTCAGATTTACTGCTACAGGATTCTTTGAAAGATAGAAATGGGATTGTGAAAAGAAACTCAAGACAGAACATAAACCGACGCAAAGTGCTCAAAAGAGTTTATGTATTTTTCTCTTTGTGCTTCAGCAAATCTAACAGCCGGGACTTCAAGGTATTCGTAGTACCAGAACATTATGTTACTGAACTCCATAGCCTAGTTTTTTTTTTTTTTTTTTCATGGAAAACTACTGTGTACACTCCAAACATCATCCCAAATAATGCTCATGTTCAACTTATGTGCTGTAGAGCTACCGTGATCAGATGGCAAACCTTTGCAAAATCAAAGACGAATCCCGATACACTCTTCAGATCAGTAGAACGATATTTACTGCGTATCCTACTATCTTTAAGTGTGATGACATAGTAGAGTGTTAGTGCTTCTCCTGGGTAAGACTAGAACCGGTTGTAATACCGAAAAATAAATAATAAACGACATTCTGGATAATTTCTGTGTTACCCGTGGCGTAGAATTTCTATGCAAGCCTTTGGAGCGTTGGATGAGGACGAGACCAACAATTGAATTGAACTGTGGGGTTCAATTAAACTGCAGATCTTTTAATGCCATTTTATTGTGTTGGAGCAGTGTAAGTATTCTTGTAACTCGTGCTCATTGCAAACAGCGACGTCTCTTGTGTTTACATAAACGAACCCTTGAACAAACCAGGTTAGGAAACTGGAGCTTCCATCATGATCATCACAGTTTATGACACGCGTTGTTACTACACTCAAAGTGAGCACATTCTCCGTTAATCTGCAGTCCATATTTACTTATATTGCCCACAGGGACATCACATTATTTTCTTTTCGTGCAAATCCCACCCTTCCTTCACACCTAAGGCAATTAGGCGGCCTCTTTTTACGTACGGTTGCCTAGAGGAAGTCGTTAATGACTTTTGATTTCATCATCATTAACAGAATATCGAGGATATTTGAACAACTTTTTTTTTTAGGTTTGAAGCCGCAAGAAAATGCTTAAGGACGATCTTTAATTTTACGTTATTTACAGCAAGGACAGAGAGAGAGAGAGAGAGAGAGAGAGAGAGAGAGAGATTTAATGCTTTAGGCTTAAATCTAATAACTCTAAGGTTTGTTTGTAGGCTTGTTTTTATATTCGCTCATTAATTGCAGGATATCTCCGATTTCAAATACTTCATTTATTGTAATGCGTTTCTTTAGCTTGTAAAAGTTAACCGTTTCAATAACAGGTTTTAGAATTCTTTTAGTGTCTTCATGAACTTTATCCGGGCGAATTCTGAATACAGCTGAGTGCTATCATCTCCCTTTTAAATCGAATTTTCATTCAAATGATTGCAACTGCATAATTGCAAGGAAAGTTGGTTGACAAATAGCACTGATTATCTTGAAGTGCACGAATCCAACTTATGTGGAATATCTATAAAGCAGTGCTAACAAACGAAAAAATAAAAAGTAGAAATACAACTACAATCCTACAAACCATGTCCACTTTAGGAAAACTATCTCAGAGAAGATGGTATCCGTGGTTCCATGAGTGCCATTAAAGCTTGTCTCATCCATCATTTACATATTAAGCCTTAGTAATGTTAAGGCTAATTAACAACCTGGCTTATATAAATACAATTTTTTACCATTTGTCAATACATGCTAGACAACACAGACAACAAGCTCATACACGAGTGGGATTGCTATCTCTTTTTAAGGGGGGGGGAGTCTCCGATAGGAAAACCCTGCTACCTCCATACGAGACTGGTTAAATTACCTCCAACTGAAAACGACAACAACAACAACAAAAAAATAATAATAATAAATAAAGGTCGTTTCACGGATTCGAATTAGTCATTAGACATGTCTAATAATCTATAAAAATGAGATTATAATTCCAGTGAAATTCTACAATAATCTCGTTCAGAATGATCGCACTTTTTTTTTGTTTTCAATAAAAAATATGAAAATGTTTTTCGTAGGTCTTTTTTTTAACAGTTTTGCTAATTTTATCCGAGTATTTTGAAAGGAACCAGTATGAGATTCACTGAAACAAACAATCACATCAAAAAGGCAGTAACTGTGTAGTTATGTACGATGTGGGTTTTTGCGTTTCTGTGATTTTTTTCGATGGGGTATCTCACAACTAAAAAAAAACAAACTACATTTTGAGAATTATTGACAATCAGTATAAAAAAAAAATCCACGTACTTCTTTTCCAGATTTACATCATGTTAATACATGATGTAAATCTGGAAAATTACACAAACTCTTTGCATAAAGTCTCGTCCATATATTACGCATTGCATTATTACCTTCAAAAATTACGTCATAAATATGAAACTGCTCACTGAATCACAAGTTTTAAAAAAGAGAATATGATAATATTATGGTATATTATCGTATTCTCTATTTATATTACTCTATTTAACTGATAAATTTTAGTAATTATTAAATTAATAACAATAATTACGTATTGAAATTATGAAGGAAGTTTAAGAAATTAAATTACAAAATAATGTAATACACTGCTAAATCTCTTATGATAATTAATTATAATTACTTAATATGTTAGAATTACTTAATATATTTAGAATAAAATTAAAACCTCCTATAAACAGATCAATAAGATATAATAAAAGGAGGTTTTAATTTTATTCTAAATGCAATATGCTAGTTGGCAACATCACGGTGATGTTGCTGAAATAAAGAAAAATAAAAACATTTTGTTTGTATAACGCATTATTCGTTTCCTTTCTTTCCCTTAGTATGGTGTGGAAGCATTCCCCCATTAAAAGGCTCCCCTTCTAGTACGCAAACAGAAATCTGCTAAGCGAAGCTTTCGAAAATGTTTGCATTTCTTCTTTATGTTGGATAGACGAATATATTTTTATTTTATCTTGCTTCATTTGACAGGAATCCTTTTACTGCCGTTGAAGTAGCCCGTGATAACTTTATCACCGTCAGATCATAAAATTCACATTCGGTGAATAAGCTTTGTTGATTCGGTGCCACTATAATTCAATACTTGACTATAATTCAAAACTCCTTATTTGATATCAAACATAAAAATCACATAAAATGACAAAGAAAGAGTTCAGGGTAGTAATCAACCAATTTTATGGTTTATACACTCATAAAACACGAAGTGTTATACTCAGAATGAGAAGGGAAAAATTTTTTTTATGATTATAGTAAACACTTCAAGTGACTTGAACTTTCATTTATGTGTCACGTGATTATGTGATTTTCAGCAACAACAAAAATAAAATAATAAAGTAAAATAAAAGAAATTTTGATGATAAATTTCTCATTTTGGATAGTTGAAAGACGTACGATGATCTCATTCCAAAAACAAAGAAGATTTTTTTTATATATATTTTGAATTCTCTTTGTCGGATCTCAGTCCAGTTTAGTTTCTTTGGCTCTTTCTTTTTAACTTATAAAAAAGAAAAAAGTCCAATTCTTCTTTGCTAATTACGTTTAGAACTAATTATCAGTCTTCGTATAACGATCTTAGACCAAGACTAATGGGTAAGTTCTGTTGGGAATAGGAAGGAATAGGAATAGGAAGCAATGGTTTTGTAGCACGCGCGTGCACACACACACACACACACACACACACACACACACACACACACACACACACACACACACACAGTGCTTTTCCATATTTGTCCTACCCTCCTTCCGCTGTTTTACTTGCGGTAGGCGAGTCGATCTGAATTATATCATTGGTTACACTCTTACACAAAAGACAATAAATAAAGAAGGTTTCACCTACAGGCAACGTTTGCCGTGGGGCAAGGTGAAATCAGGCGGTCTTTAACACACCGTTGGGGGGGGGGAGGCAACCGGAGGTTGAAGGGGTTGGCCCAGATTCTCACAGATGTCTATGGCAATGTGGAGCGGTATAAAAGCACCGGCGCAACTGTTATGGTGCACCAATTTACCAGATACATTCCTTTTGACTGTTCCTGTCTTTGTAAGCCACTAGAAGCAATGAAGGTAGGTGCCTTTTTCTCATTCGCCCAGCTGATATCGTGTGTTTCGAAATTTTCCATTCTCCAGGTTGCTAACGTACTCGCTGCCCTTGTCCATTTTTTTTTTTTTTTAATCTTCCACCAACTCAACAAATACAGTTGGTGTATACTGCAGCGCCATCTCTGGTTAAATCCAAACACCTCTCTGATAATAATGGAATCCACACTTCTGTTATATAGCAAAGGATTGTTTTTATTCTGATCGACTCGTTGGAACAATTGAGAATGCTATTGTTTTGGAGTAAAATGTTCGGTCATTTGCTTCAGATTTTGCATTACAACACATCGCATCTTTTCTGTATTTATTTCTCCCAGATTTTTTCTTGGGTAAGAGGTGTCGGCTGGCTGAAAGAAGTTCACATCACAAATCCAAAACGTGTGCATATGATCAGAATCAGATTTCTCTCGTAAATTTTTCTTCCCATATTCGTTCCCATTGTAAAGTCGCCGTTAAGGCAGCGTTATCACTCAATTTATCTATTCAATAAATTTTATTATATAATATTAGACATTATAAAGTCATTGCTTCTTGTCATTTAAGCTATTAAGAAGGTTTGAAATTATTATTTATCTTTTACCAATTTTAATTAACAATCTGTAGTAATACACATCAGCTAAAAAATGAAGAAAAAAATACAATTATAAATTTTTGATTTCTTTTTACAGATGTGATTACAGTCGTATAAAGTATTAGATTATTTTTTTATGACCGAAGAGTGTATTATTTTTCATTATAAAGTACATTACAGAGCCTAAAAACTTTCAATTTGGCACGTTGATAATATTTAATGAGAATTAGATTTCCATCATCATTATATAGCATCAGAGACCAGGAATATATCTAAGATGGAAAGAATCCTCAATCAATACCAGAGCAGTCCCACGTCTCTGACGTGGGACTGCTCTGGTATATTCTTCATAAATGAACTTTCGATGAGTGTGTATAATACTAATATATTTCACTTAAATATAAATATTTAAGATGTAAAATGTATTAAATGGTCTAATTTTTTTTTCCTTTTACCAGAAGGGCATGGCTGCCCTGCCTCCTGTGAAGAACGACTATTAGTTCCTTGAAACTTACTTTTCATTATTTTAGCCCACTTGAACAAATTTTCATTTCATATTTTGAAACAATCATCAAGGTTATGAGACCAGTGTGTTGCGGATAAATTAAGCCCGCTTACATGTTTCTTGGGATTGAAAACCACAGTTTACGGAAAGAAAACCTTGCCATCTCTGTATGAAACAGGTTAACTCACCTTTAGTTTTAAAAACCTTTATAAATATTATTCGTGTCCTATAGACGGGAATCGAACCAAGGTCTGTTTAGTACATCGTCGATACCGGCTGAGCTACTGGAGTTCACGTTGGAATGAGCTGACACGAAATGGTGGAATCGCCGCTTTTTCACTTTCAAATATTATTTTTTAACTTCAGAATAGGACGAATAGGATTACAGTAAACCTGGTGGTTCATTCGGTACATTCTCGCAGTTAGCGTTATAATAATGAGAGGGATAAGGAAGTCGGTGTTCCAACAGATATCGAGGCCAGATACCAGGCATGACAGGTTTGCAATACGAAATGAAAAATCTGTGGCAGGATATCGCCGAACTTATTATCTACATTCAATACATTAAGGCCACTCGCCCACAAATACAATAGAAACCTGATCGCCCCCCCCCCTGAATGGGCGGGGTCATTAGACCATCTAGTCTGTCGAATCCAAGGATTATGATTTTGAATGTGGACGAAATGAAATAGCATTTTGAAACGTTTACGAACAAAAATTATAGTAATGTTCTTGCACGGATTAGAACCGACTAAAAGCGCAGGGGGGGAGGGGGGAGGAAGAAGAGTTGTAAGTAAGCAGGTACAAGAATACGAACTTGAGAATTTTAGGGAAAGGCAAAAATTTAAAAGTGTTCAATTCTTAATAACGTTTAAAAAATTTAATTAAGAAGTTACTAATGACATTTATATTCTAATTAATCAAATAATGATACACGCGCCAAATAGCAGCTTAGAGGATGTTCAGATTCCTTAATTGGAGGTTTTCTTAGTCTAGGAAGCAATAAAAAGAAAGTTTCCTTTGATCTTGCGATACATTGAACATCCACTTTTCGAACGATAATCTTATATTTTCCACTTCACCGTTGTATTTGCTTGATAATCTTCGGGGTCTTCCATTGTACTCTAAAAAATTATCTCGAATTTCCCTGTTTCTCTTTTTTTTTTTTATTTCTAGTTGCTTAGCGAAAAAAAAAAAATCTTAATCTGATAATTCATACTTATGTCCACTCCTCATATCTTAAAAAAATCACGCCTCCGCGAGACATGACAAGCGGCATTTTTATTTATTGCGTTCATTTCTTTCTTAGAATGCGTGCGTGTTCACATAGATCGGAGTTACTTAACGGATTAACATCTCTGCCATCCCAGGTGGTTTTTCCGAGACAGTGAATTATGAGAAGTTTAGCCCTCAAATGTGTGTCAGTGACTCACCATTTCGTCGTATCTGACAATGACGAACAAACCTGCTCGGCCAGGCGTTTGTCATCTCTTTTCTCCCTCTTTGAATAGTGGGCATCTATTTTTATTTAAACGACATGTTTACGGAAGTTTGTATCCCAAGAAAATATCAGGACAAGCGTTGGTACTCCAACGAGGGGGGAAAAACTGTAGGATTTTATTCAATTTCTGTATTCATCAAACATCGGCTTAAAATATTCTGAAGTGGAAGACATTAGCAATACAACACGTGCAACAATGAATCTTTTAGCTCGCGAACAAAACTTATTTTGTCCAAGCTACTTAAGACTATTATTTCTAAATGGACGAGTCTCTTTTCTTCCCAATCCGTGTTCGTATTTTTTTATATAACCGATGACAAGAGAAAGCTGGACAAATTATATATTAAAAAAAAAGTCTTTCAGCTCTTTGATAGGTTTTCGTATATGCCGATGGTTCTGTAGACTCACCTCATAATCATTTTAAAATGTACTACGTGGAGAGTGCGCACCTCAAAAATGATTTGAGGTAAGGTTCATCAGTTTTAAGGAATTTCTTTGCGTTTTGAATTTTTATTACTGGTTGCTAACACACTGGTAGACTTTTTATTTAATGATAATCCCTTTCCACAGAGAGATCATGAACTTTGATGAAATAAATGTCTCTAGATTACGTTATTGATTTCAATTTAAAAAAAATAAAAGATGTTTAAGTGTCTCGATAACGAAGAAGATGGAGAATTTGAACTATTCGAGATATAAGCAATGGCTCGCATTTGTCTAAAACAAACCCTCCTCTGTCTCCTTTGTATCAAGTTAAGCGGAAAAGCGACATCTCTGAACTAATGCAGGCAGAAATTTTTCTTTTTTTTTCTTTTTTGTCTCCGCATTTTGGCTCTTTAATTTTTACCAACAGAAATTATTATAATGTTCATTTAACTACTAAGACTCAACGAGGGTTCTTTATACGTATACATCCTGGCTGGGGTGAAAAAATCCTCCTCCCTTAATGCTATTTTCATTGGCTTTCATTTTGTGAGTCGAGCGACCATTTTGTCAACTCCCTACAGAAATAGAATTGGAATTAAGGCCGAAGTGATTAAGGCTATGAGGTCATTGCGTTGTCGGTTAATAAACCGTGTTCTCCGGCTGGTTTGTCGGTTTAGTAAGAGGAAAAAATTTTGCTACCGCTATACGGAACTGTTTATTCATCTTCAATTGAAAATCCCTTCTAAAGATTCCTCACGCTTTAGAGACGATTCAAGCCCAGGTTCTAGATGGTTCGCATGCTGTCATGGTCTAAACGGGATTCGAACATATGAAAGGCAGTTGACACAAGGTTCTCGTCGCTGCGCTGCATCCCCCCCCCCCCCAAGGAAACTAACTAATTGCTGATGGAAGCAATTTCTGCGTGGGAACATCATTGCGCGATATTTTCTTTAATGTATCAATACATTTTAAAAAATAATAATTTTAAATAATCTTTTCGAAATTAGCCATACAACTTAGACCATTACAGACAATAATACGAGTATTAGGATTTAGGACCACAAGATGGCATAGGTTCATTTCATTGATAGTTTTTGCTCAGCGAAGAACTGAAGGATGGAGGCTGGCTGTATGACTGTCTCCAAAGAAGCTCCGTATAAGAATAAAAGGCGTTAGAGAACGTTTTAATATTTTGAAATTCACTTATTATTGCTAAAGAAAATACAAATATTAATTTAAAAAATATATTCTTACCCTTTTCTTACTTATGTACATCTCTCTTAAGAAAATATTTTCTTAGAGCTTCCAGACTTCATGTTGAGTAACTTCTTGGACTGCACACATTCTTCTGATTGTCTATGGCTATCCGAAGCCATAGACTAAGCCATTTTTGTACGTAAGTCTTTGGCTTTCACTTTGCCGGATCACCGATCTTGTGGGCTCTGTCTTCTATAGTAAATAAAAAGGTATCCATGTGTTCTGTAACTAAATTAATATAATTGAAATAACTGAGAATTTATTTGTTTCTGATTTTACTTATAGGCAAATATGAGTAAAATCTCTCTTTAAACCAAAGTTTTAAGCCATTTCTGGCCTACAATAAACAGAATAAAATGGAGGAAAGTTCATTAAAAAAGTTAATTCTCTTCCCTCTTATTGAAACCATTCATTTAAGTAACTCTCGAATACGGATTCACAGATGCACAAGGTGAAACTCAAATCCCAAACCCTTCATAAATTAATTCCATACTTGTGATTCCAGAAGTCCTGATCATTTTATGCAACCATGGCGTTTTCAGATGCTTTATGGCTTATGTTTGTATGTTCTAATTGTAGCTCATGCATTTCCTTATCTTCTAGGTACTGATATTTGTTATGTTGGCCGCTTGTGTGATGGCACAGTACGGACCTGGTCCTTACGAAGGGGGAAAAGGTGGATACCATGAAGATCCATATGTAAGTATTATGATGTATATTAGAAAATGGAGGTTTAAAATTTGTATCCTGTCGTGTTTTGGGCTGCTTTTTTTTTTGTTTGAATGATGATTACACCTAATGAGATTAAAGTTAAAGGTTGTCAAGGAGAGCAGTTTCATAAAATATCCCTAGAGTAAGGAAAAGTTTTTGATATAATTTTTTCTTTCAAAATTCTTCATTTATTTTCTTTTCACGTACATGTTTATAAACCTAAACTGTTAAGAATAGTTTTCTTTTCTGTTATATGAAGCTTCCGGGTTGACATATCGGCTTCGGTCAGTCACATGGAAGAAATAATAACGCCTTTTCCACGGGCAAAAATGTCTCAAAACCGGTTGGACTGATTAGTCGTCAATTTGATGAACACCATATTTTATTAAAATATGCCATTAAAATAAAAGATTTCCACGCACAATAACTAAATGCCGTTCGAAAATACTGGGAGTTTCACCTAAAAAAAAAAAAAAATTCGAAAAATACCATTTGTAAAAATTAAGTCACGATGTCATAACTAATGATAATAAACACGTTTACTAAAGATTTCTCTTTCTCCCTCTCTTGTATTGCTAGAAGAAAATAAAATAACGATATAATAAATTATGTTATAAAACGAATGTTTTTTTTTGGGGGGGGGGGTTGCCTACTTAATAAAGTCGCCAATTAATGAGAAACATTAAACACATCGTAGTCATCAGTATCTGAAGTTCATGTGGCTCCATCTAGAATAGAGATAAACATTTTAACAAAAATTCTATCTCTCGAAGCGCTGTTCTTTTGAAGTACTGAACAGTACTCCAAAAGAGATGTCACACGAGCAAAAACTCGAGTCTCAGAGGCACCACTCAACTATTAAATATGAGGAAAATTTAGATAGCATCTGCTGTTCATTTTGGTACTCTTATAACGTGTCCTATAAGGCCCACTAGAGTCAGCAGTGAAAAAAAAAATATTTTTTAAATCTTGGAAATAAAATTTCGTTTTGCAAGAAACCTCGTATAACCTTAAGGCTCCATTTTTATTAGTATCGTGTTGTAAATAAATGTGAGGAAAATACCAAACAGTGAGTAAAGAGGTCTAATGACTCTTGTTTGTTGAATAAGTCGTTGCGACTTACCACTTTGCTGTATGCCAGTGTTGAATAACAACAGGGTGCAACTTTGCATGTGAATCCCATTAAGTGTCGACTACCTGTGGAAGCGGTCCACCAAGTCATGGCTTTAACTAGACGTCCTCCATCCCTCCTAAGACCTAATGACTTCAACGAGTAAAGCTTGTGACACTTATCTTACATGTGAGGTCGACGATGGGTGAGGCACTTTTACGTGGAAAGTTTTAAAGGCGGACGGACGACGACCCCGAATAGTGAATGTATTAGAATTACTTTTTCGTGCCACAAACATCTATTAATTACAAGGGGCATCGTTTGGGACCATGTAAGGTCTTCGATGTACAACATGTACCACCGGTTTTGTACCAGAAGTGTGACGCCAGGGTCGGGGAGAGGGTCACCAGGTACTTCCGAGGTGTCATGGCGATAATAATAATGAAAGGAAATTGCATTACGAAATTCTTGTGTGCCTCGAGCAGCGAACTTTTGAACTTAGGGAAGCTCCCATGTGGGGCAGTCGCAAGCGAAATTCATAAATTGTTTAGTTTGATTTAATTTTTAACCGTCTTTGTTATTAGAGTCGGAAACAAACAAAAAAAAAATTTTTTCTTTTTTTTTTTATTTAGGCAAGTCCCGACCCTTACTCTTTCGGCTACGAGACTAAAGACGAGTACGGCAATACTCTCTACCAGAGAGAGGATGGCAACGAACACGGTCACAAGAGAGGTTCCTACGGCTACACAGATAATTACGGTGTCTACCGCCAGGTGGATTACGTAGCCGACGAACACGGTTTCCGAGCCACCGTCAAAACCAACGAACCCGGAACCGCCAATCAGAATCCTGCCGACGTGCAAGTGCTTGCCGAAGAGTCTCCGGTGAAGTACGATTCCGGACCTGCTCATGATTATTCTCGTCCTAGGGAGGCTTACGTACCTGCCCCTTATGGGTACAACAGAATTCCAGCCCCCGTCGTCCCCGTTTATCCTAACGGAAAACCAGCCGTCGTTTACTAATGGGGTTTTTGATAAAAAAAGAAAATGCCATCTTGGGAAAAGATAATGATTTTAGATAATGTGCCAACAGGTTCTGTCGCATACTTCATCCTCACATTTAAATGAATGGCTTCCTCCCCGATCGTAATGCAATTCTGATGAATTTTTCCCTCCAAGTTTTGCCACTAAACGAAATCTTAATCCTTCTCAGCTCTCTTTCTGCCATAGCCTTTGCATGATGAAATCAAAAGTCCAAATGACTGTACTTGAATCATTATCTTTAATTAAGATGGTACCTTTCATCCTCTGTTAATCTTCGAAACCAACAATACCAACACTAATAGAGTTGAATCCAGACTGTAAACTCCAAGTTGACTGAGTCAAGGACCTAGTGGAAAGAAAGAACGGGGAGACAGATGTCTATCTGCTCGAAACCGCACCAGTATTTATTCCCATCTATGTACATTGTCGTATTAAATATATGCTTTCAATTTACTTCTGCTTCGTGTTTTTTTTTTTTTTTTTTTTTTTTTGTCATGAATGCTACACGATTATTATGTACATCTGCCAATGATGAAATACATATCCCAGCTTTCATCTCTACCTTTTGTTCACCAAAGAGGGATGCAGTTTACTTGCGATGGAGGAAACGTGTTTGTTTAACAGTTCATTTTCCGATGAGCTGTTCAGCAGTGAAAATCAATTCACAGTCTCCTCTAACTGCTCGCAGAGAGGAGACTGTCATCAACTACACACATGAAAGGAATCCACATTTCATACACAAGTATCATCTGAAAGCCATTCCCTGACCAATAAATTTGCTGTAATGGTCTGTAGAATTAGTCACGCGACTCCATTGCTAATTCCATACAGGAACATATGCCTTTGAGTGAAAAAACTAAGTTCGGTTCTCATGACGCGAGGTATCAATATTTACACGATAATCAATAAAAAAATAAAATAAATCTGATGACGTCTTTTATTTCCCATATGTAGTAGACGAGTCACACGAGTTAAAATGTGTCTCCAAGCTGATGGTGGAGATTTTGAGTATTTATTAAAGTGAACTATAGTGTATTTAATAAAAAATACTTCCCACACACACACACTCGGCCCATGGTTGGTCAGGGCAATGAAATTACTGCTTAAAAGACATCACGACTTGTATATTTACTTCCTGGCACTTCCAGACATTAGCTCCAGGCATCTTTCAAAATCTACTAAGTTCCTTGCACATCGCTTCAAACCATTAAGTGGAGAAGCATGCGAATACAATCAAGAAGTAAGACGTTAATTAAAGTGGAGCTATAAATTTTAAAAAAATAAATAAGCAATATATTTCAAAACGTTTGCATTCTGTATGCATGTAAAAAGGAAAACAGTAAAAAAGAATTAAAATGGTCTACGTCATTAATAACCAACTGACTGTAGATTGGTCATTAAAATGATTAAAATGCATAAAATCGATGTCATTGAAATTTATTTAAAATAATAAACGAAGAAATAAGCAGCAGATTTGAATGCTTTTAAACTCTGTTCAAGTTCTGCTTATTTGTAAGTGCTGGTCTCCAGGTAGCAGCGAAAGACAATTTATATTTGTCACGTGACGTTTTTCACGGTAATGATCTGTAGCTAATATTAAAAGACATTACTCAAACTTGTATCATTTCCATTGTTTTCTGTCCTCATTATGTCACGTTAAACCTTTATTTAGTGGGTTATACTCCCACATATTTTATTTAAATACGAATAGGGTTTTTCCTTAAATGTTGGGCTGATTTTTTTTTTTTTAACTGCTATGCGCTTTCTAAACAAGGAATGGCGTTTCCACCTTCATATTCATTTTGTTGATCCGTACGGTTATGAGAGACCCTTTCTGGTTGAATGGATTTTAATAAAAAATATTTGGTACGTGGGATCTTTGCTAAAATTAGTCAAGCTATTTTAGTTTAGAATCAGAACAACCCATAATACGTATGGTGGCGTGTAAAATTATATCATATTTTATAGTATTGTATCAAACCTCAAACACGTAGCGTGAAATACGTAATTATCGTTCTCCAGTTATTCCTTACCATAGTAACCGAATGAGAGCACATGGCATTACAGAGTAAAGGACTCATTATTGTCACTAATACCACATGCTTTAGGACGTTAACAGCAATGTTCTCTCATTTTCGCGATTATTTCACTATTATCGCTCAGTATAAAGGCATTTTGTACCGGGGAGGAATCTATACTTGTTTGCAAATGCTCTTGTCTCTCTTAATCTAGATTAATAGTAATTATCGTTGAATGAATTCAAATAATCATCAACTTGCAACACATACAAATAAACAAACGTCCGGATTAAATGAAGTGGTAAATGATGATCTGTATGGAAATAATGATTACCTAAAAAATAATTCCCACCGTCTCTCTCTCTCTCTCTCTCTCTCTGCATGCCTTTGACCTCAGTGGATAGCACATCCACTCTCCAGCCAACAGGCTGTAGGATTGAAGCCCGTTGTGAGTGTGGATGTTTTCTGAATGTCTTCAGGTGACAGATCAGTTGCTCAGTGTGAGACCACCCCTGGAAGCCTCGAGTCTCTTGAAATATGTTCTATGTTTGGCTTCCAGAACAGGATTTCTAGATTCTTATCCTAAACCCATCTCGGTATTAATACTGATGTACCATAAGATTATCGATGTATCTCTGCATGGGGCTTGAGGAAGGGTGCCGATTAAGAATGCCTTGGTTGAACAAAGGAGGTGAGCTTCCATGCTTTTCCATTCAGTCGCAGAACTACGTTAAAGGAATCTAAACATGCTCCACCTGGCATAATCATTGAACAGGTTGAACTAGCCTGAAACCTGAATTCGAATATACGGTATGGCGCAAAAAAAAGTACTGAACTTCGACCTCCCTCCCTTCAAGTACACGCGCTATGAGATATGCTGTTCGACTGTATGCACATTAATAGAAGAGCACGCGTACAGTCCACGCCATTACATTCAGCTGTAGCAATGTGTTGAGGTTGGAAGAAAAGGCGTTTACTGGTGAGCGTTATTTTCTTTCATACGGAGTTGGCAGAACAAATGGTACAAGTCTACGACATGTTTGTGAGCAGTTTCTTCGTCCGTAAGCGTGACCCAATGGTGTCATCATTGCCTTAATTGAGAGGTTCTGATGTACCGGGAGAACAAACTGCTAACACAAATGAGAATCACGGGCTGTCAATGGCGAACAGCGAAAACTTGGGATACCGAGGCGGTCACTACAGAGAATCCTTAAGGAGTTGGTACCTGTTCGTACGTCATTCAGGTAGGTCATTGTTTAACACCAACGGATTACGATGCACGGCGGGAATACTGTGCCTATGAAGATCCGTCCTTCCGCAGTAATGTCTGGTTCTTGGACGAAGCTCATTTCAATCTAAGCGGTCATGTAAACAGATTTCTTGGTTTGTTCAGACTGAATTTGTCCAAAAGAAACCCTTTCACAGCGAGAAGGTCACCGCATAGTGTACGGTTTCCTGCCAGGGCATAATTGGACCCTACTTCATTGAAGAGGATGGTGTAACCGTGACCTTGTATAGCGAAGGCTACATCGAGAAAGTGTTGGTTCCGTTCACCCAGGATTTGCATAGGATGTGTCGTGCAAAAACCATTCCATTTCGTGCACAGATAGTCCAACAGGACAGAGCATCCCTGTCACACGTCACGGTATTTATCAGAACACTTCCCCAGGAGGCTCATTTCGAGGTTCACAGAGTTCCCGTACCCTTCACGTTCTCTTGATCTCACATCGCTTGATGCCTTCATTTGGGGTCTGTTGAAGGAAGGTATTCCACCATGACAGACCTTCGAACCTTGATGAATTAAGGGGTAAAAGATATGTCCCAACTCTCGTTTTTCAAGATGACAGAGAACATTTGCATGCGTATGAAACCTGCCTTGAAAGACAGCGTGCCCATTTCGAGCAGGTAATGCCGTTGTTAATGCTTTATTCGACAAAGACTCCACCGATAGTTGTGGATGTACATATCATCATGTGTAAACATAAATTACTTTGTTAATAAACCGTTAACTACATAATACATAGCGTTGCAGTTATTCAGTACTTTTTTTTCACGCCATGCTGTATATACATAACCAAGAGGATAATCAATGTTCTTCCGATTCGAGCCCGTACAATTCTGAGAAGTCATCACAAAAAATGACAAAAACTGCAAAGCAGGTTGTTGTCAATGTGTAGAAACTTTGATTGATGTTGCGCATCGCTCATATGGAGTACGTGTCAAAAGACACACCGTAGTATTGAGGGTTATGTAGAATAAGTTAAGGAAAAAGATTGGGATTAATTGAGGTAGGACCCCCACTAACATCTACCCTCCTCTCTTAACAAAAAAGGTAGTTAAGAGAGGAGGGTAGATGAATGTCATTATAGCGAAAACTATGGTGAAAACCAAGACTGAGTGTATAAATACTTCAGAATGAACATTTAATTTCATAGAATAAAATTTATTTATTAAGGGATATTACATCCCATATTGTTTCATAGCCGAATAATGTGATGGGATGCGATAATGCGAAATATGGGATGTAATATCCCTTAACTTAAATAAGTTTATATGTCGCCGAATTGAAGCCTCTGGCTCTTCATATAATTAATAATTTATTAGGACACCTTCTTGGCAATTCTCATAGTAGGATATATGTAAGTTCTGTTCGCTACAAACTTGGTATTAACTAGGTCTACCTACTCACTGATGAGACCTCAATAAAGGTTGAAACCGGTCTGGGTAGTGACCTTCTCTCATAATGTAGAACAGAAATACAGCTCCTAGGAGCTGGGTTTCACATTATGGGGAAATATCAAGAATAGTGATCGGAGCTTGCTCCACCCTTACCATGAGTTGCCTCAGTGTTGCACTCCCTAAAGGGTCAGTTGTAACACTATCCAGGTATTTGCTTACGCTTGGACTCGTCGAACTTTATATATTTAGTATATTCGGCATGAAACTCTTTGAGTTTCTTATTCGGCTATGAAACAATATGGGATGTAATATCCCTTAACTTAAAAAAGAAATAAATTAAATAAATTTATAACCTTTTGTGGGTTGGATTCACATAAAAAATATCGCATTACAGATTTCATGAACATTTAACTAATCCTGCTTAGTTTTTCTTTTAAAAAATTGAGTACTCAAACATCATTTGGAGTTGGCTTTTTAAAAAAATCAAGTATGCTTTATACTTGTTTCGAGCTGTATAAGAATAAGCAATGGCGACTTGACATTAGGAGCTGCAGAGGTCTCAATTTTTTTATGACTCCTAAAGGTTGTAAACCTCTATTTACGTTAGTACCGTAGATTTTTTGTTTTATTTTATTTTTTTACATAGTCAGGAAACCCTGCTCTAGAGATCAAATATGGGATTTTTATGGAGACTTCAGGTCTCCATAAATTATATTATATTAAAAAAAAAGTTAGGCTTGGCTTGGATTGTTATTCTGATATATTCGTGATTAGTGTCTGTGTCCTCCCCCCTTTTTTTTTTTTTTTTGAAAAATGGCGTTAAAAGAAAAAGCGTTGGGACTTATATACAGAGTCTTCCACCCTTGAAAGAGAATATCTCAAATATATATTGTTGGAGGTGCGTATATATCACAGTCGGAAGTAACGATAGCCTCTGGTTTAAAAAAAAAATCTAAGTTCGAATCACTAAGACAGGAGGAACATTTAATTAGGTACGGTAAACTAAAGATGGATTACCCATTCCGATATTGGAGTGACAAGATTTTTCGCCTGCTTTAAAATATACAGCAGACAGATAATACACTTGCCCCACAGCCTTCACTGCTTCTGTAACTGATCTACCAAATCTCTTGAAAATGTGAACAAAAAAAGAGGCATGTTCTCTCTCTCTCTCTCTTGTTTTTTCGCACATGGTTTTCCTCCCATACAGGATTTCATTGCTGCTGATTGTGTTCCTAGTTTTACTAGAGCTAGTACTCTTGACATCGTTTCATGTAAGCAATGCACAAGCAACATTCGCTATATCTTCACTGCATTCGCCAAAAGGAGAATAACTGACATCTAGATGGCTTTAAACTCAGAAAATGGCGCAAGTATACGACAGTTGCTTCTCACGGATAATAGTTATTAACAAAATCACTATCTATGTGTCATGTGGTTGACATCACAAGAAGGTAACGTCAACCACATGACATCTGGTTTTCTTATTTGCCGATAAGAAAACCAGATGCAGGTAAGAAAAATAATATCAAGCTTTTAAAAAAAAAAATTAAAGTGACAACGAAAAGCAACAACATGGACAACAATAATACAATAAATAATAACACAAAGCGAACATGCAGAAGCACCCAGTTATCAAGAAACGAAAACTAGCACAGCAAGAACTAACCATTACTCTTCAAGATATTTATTTTCGGTAGAAACAGGTCAAATGCCAAGAGAATTCAGAACTGAAAATCGACTGATAAAGCCAAAGAAAAAGGAAGACCTCACAATGAAAAATCACCAACAATAACCATCAACATCGGTATTGAAGACACCGATTTCGATGTCGAAACCATCGATATTGTGAAACCACCGGAATGAAACCATCTAAGAACTATTGACAACGTGTTACCACTTTAGACACCACAACCACAAACGCAGTACCGGAAACACTAGCGTCCTCTATCAACAAAGAAAAAACTCAACAACACAATTTTCATGCTCAGAATTTATCAAGGGCTTTAGGGCAAACGTCTACATAGATATAATGACAAACAACATTACCGACATTACTTCCAATAGCGCATCACTTGATACGTGTTGTATGCACATAGATTTGTTCGCATGTCACTATCGGAGGTAAGTTGCTCTTGTGAACTAATACTACCAAAAACTCGTATAGCGATTCATGCTCATTATTCTCAGATTAAATTCATTAAAAAAAAAAAGATGTTGATTGATCAACAAACATTAAATAAACATCTCTTTCTCTTATAGCTAAGGATCTACCAACAATTATCTTGTAAAAAATTTTAATTAATCAAAAATGATTTTAAAAAATTGAAATGCCACTTGCTCTCAAAATATACCAGTATTGTCACTAATGGTTTTATTGAGTCGCGATGTCCAATAGTGAAAGAATAACTGCTTTTTTTTTTTCAGAATCACTCCCCCACACACGCGCGCACACACATTCTCTCTCTCTCTCTTCTTCCCCCCCCCTGTGGAGTTCGAAAAACCATACGACAACATTAATCAGTGCTTTCACAACAGACTCAACTAGCATACCGTGAAATCGCCAAATGCGATGAATAGGTGAGGATTCACAAGCCCACGGAGAGATGGTTTTAAGGAGAGAGTGGCACAAAAACATAACTAGTCATTATTTCATTCATTACATCGCATCACCAAGAGGAAGACTGCAGAAGTCCTAAAGACAATGAACCTAAAATACGTACTTCCATCTTTTGTTTTGCGCTGGTCTTCAGACGTGAAACAAGCTAGCTCAGTTTATTTTGTTATTTTTATAACTAAAAGGCTCGCAAAACCTAAAAGAAAACTACCGCATGAAAATTAACAGGAGTATAAACGGTTGCGTGTAAAGTGGCGCCACCTGTCATCAACAACAGAGGTAATTGGACGCGTGCCAATTAATTGTAATTTGCTTAAAATTTTCACTGCAGAAAATGATTCTTTCAAGATACTGGGCTGATGCTTTAGAACAGGGATGCACAGACCGCGGCCCTCCGTTGATTTGCTGGCGGCCCGCCTCACCGTGTATTATTTTAACTTTAACAAGTTACACGATAGTTAATTTTTAAAATTGGTACATGCGCAAAGCAAAGTAGCTGCGACGTCAGGATTGCCTGTCTACTTACGATAATCGGTTAGTAATAATGTCAACAAATTTTATAATTCGTCTATTTGTCATATGAGTATTTTGTTTTCGTAAGTGCGGTTGCTACAATTAATTATCACCCCTAGGAAACGGTAAAAAATAAATTCTACAATGGAGAAAGCAGGGCCAAGTAGGAAACGCAAACTACAGGATGAAAAAAGGCAGTTTCAGGATAGCTGACCGAAAAATATGGTTTCGTGCAGTCGTTTAATAATATCGTGTGCTTGATTTGCAAAAGTGCTGCAGCCATACCAAAAGAATACAAAATAAGGAGACACTATGAAAGTCTGCATTCTACATTTTCAAATCTACCCGAAGAACTATGTAAACAAAGATTCCATTTTTGAAACGAGAATTGACAGGTCAGCAAGTGATGTTTACAAAACCTATTCAAGATTCGGAAATCACAACAGAAATAAGTTTTGAAATATCTCGCCTTATAGCAAAAAGGTGCCGACCATTTACAGACAGAGATTTCGTTAAAGATTGCCTTGAGATAGCTGCTAAAAAATTTGTCCTGAATCAGCCAAAAACGTTGAGAAAATTCAGTTAAACAGGATGGCTCTGCAAAGAAGAATTACTGCAATGTCGGAAAATGTAAAGGACCAATTAACATCTTATTCATAGAAATTTGCCTATTTTTCATTAGCTATTGATGAATCAACTGACATTACTTCCACAGCCCAGTTGTTAACATTTGCACGTAGAATAACGCAAGAGTTTGAGGTAAGTGAGGAGCTGATTGGAATGAGTTTATTGTCAGATCAAACGAAAGGTAATGACATGTTCACTGGGCTTTTGGAACAGTATTCCAAAATTGATTTAGATCTGACAAAATTATCAGGTATCACGACTGACGGAGCTCCTTCCATGATAGGAGCTAATTCTGGATTGGTAACATTATTGAAACAGCATTTGGGACGGCACGACGATGAGTTGAAACAATATCACTGTGTAATCCACCAGGAGAGCTTGTGCCCTAAGAAACTTGGATTTGAACATGTCATGAAAGTTGTGGTTTCAACGATTAATTTTATAAAATCCCGTGACCTTAATCACCGACAATTTAAAAAGTTTCTTGAAGACATTGAAAGTGAACATGGTGACTTAATTTTTACACAGAAGTGAGGTGGCTAAGTCGTGGACAAACATTGGAGCGGTTCCTAAATTTAATTGATGAAATTGCAATCTTCATGACTGAAAAAAACAAAAACGTCCCTGACATAAAAATCCGGATTGGTTATGTGACTTAGCCTTTCTGGTTGACATTACTATTCATTTAAATACGTTAAATACGCGACTTCAGGGCAAAGATCAATTGGTTACTCAACTTTACGGCCACATTTTGTCTTTTCGGTGCAAGTTAAATCTATTTCAAATCCAACTGAAGTCAGCGAATTACATCTATTTTCCTAATTATAAGAAAGTTTCTGAAAAGTTCAATGTCAACTTCAAAACTGTGTATGTTGAAAAGATGAGAGCCTGCGAAGCAAATGATAACTTGATATCAGCCTTCAAGGATCGGTTTTCTGATTTTAAAAAAGTGAAACCGTTGCTAGATTTATTTAGCAATCCTTTTGCCATTTTCCCGAAAATGCACCCGAATCAGCACAGCTTGAACTCATCGATATTCAAAACGATGAGAGCCTGCGAAATAAATTTAACGAAGGCAATTTATTAAACTTCTATCGTTGTGTCGATAAAAACAATCATAAATGGTTGCTAGATAATGCATTAAAATGTGCAAGTCTCTTTGGCTCAACATATATTTATGAACAAACTTTTTCAGTCATGAATATTAACAAATCGAAAAATAGGAACCGCTTGACTGATGAAAATTTAGAATCAATTTTGCTGTTGGCTACTACAAAACTCGAACCAAATATCAAAACAATGGTCAAATCAATGCAATGTCACGCATCAAATTCAATTCACTTACTTTTTATTACCTTCTTTGTAACAATTAAGATAGGTAGAAATAAAATAAACAATATATGGTAGATAACTTTCATCCTTTATCCAAGTTTTTTTTGGCGGCCCTCCCATAAGTAACAGTGGAACTATGCGGCCCTCGGCCTTAACAAGTTTGTGTAGCCCTGCCTTTAGAATAATCATATCGAAGGCAAAAATATTTTTAAGCGATTTTATTTTCAAAGATCGCATTAGAAGAAAGAACACATTCATGTGTGTGTGTGTGTGTGTGTGTGTGTGTGTGTGTGTGTGTGTGCTGTTGCCTGCTCCGATAGGCGACGCTAATTTCAGTGTGTGTGTGTGTGGCCAGCTTCCTTACGCCCAAGTTATTAATGGTGCATCATCCATTTCTACAATTAAGAGAAAGTCGACCTACATTGTCCTAATGCATAGAAATGCCTTAAAGTGCCACCAAATAAGGAAATAAACTTAAAAGAAAAACTTGATCCCCCTAAGAATGCTTTATAATACTACAATATAATTACGATTGATATTCCTCCTCACCTGCATAAACACACACACACACACACACACACACACACACACACACACACACACACACACACACACACACACACACACACACACACACACACACACACACACACACACACACACACACACACACACACACACACACACACACACACACACACACAAATAGAAAACCTTTTAGTATATGACAATTTCATATATTTGTTATTAACTTATATACAGTATTGATTATTTAATTTGAAGTTGAAATTAGAAAATATTCTTGGTTGAATTTTAAAAGACATCAATTTTGAACGAAAGATAAATGTAAGCATTTATTTAAATGTGGCTTATGGAGGTGCAAGTGCCAATCCGCTGAAGAGAAAGAGAGAGAGATTAATTATAATTTTACTTCGATGCAAAATAATCGCGATACTGATAGCCACAATGTCCCCGCCTGCAATATGAAGATTATATCCTACAATATAGCGGTTACAAACAAATAAATAAATAATAAATGTGGTTGAACTTAACAGACACCAAAATTACTACTTTAATTTTTAATAGTTAACTATCAATAATACAACAGAAAAATGATTGATACGACAAAGCATAATAATACTTTTTATATAATTTTTTATCAATAATCAGCTGACACATTTTATTCCCTTATAAGGAGTAGGCAAGGCCATTTTAGCCTTATCATTTGGAGACTAAGTAGGCAATTCAATCTCCACCGGTAGCCGATCAGAGAAAAACCTGCCTAAGACCATCACTGATTATAAGCAGCAACTGATGAAGAGACTGATAAACACGTTCTACTATCTCGTGGTCCCTATCCCTCACAGGATATGTTATTGTCTGAAATAGTATGGGTTCTACGATCGATTTTCTTGAGTTTATAGGACGAAAAACCCGAGTTTCCGGGAGAAAAATTTAGCTTGCCTGTGCTAGAGATCGACTAATTCGGGAACAGGTTGAAGAAAGGCTTAGAAAAAGTTCCCTCAGTCGGCAACTAGACTTGAACTTAAGTCTACCTTCGGGAGGCCCAGTGCAAAGGATGTAACTGTCACTTCTACTGAGCTAAGCAGGTCTTTAATTTTTTTATATTTATATAATTAAATAATGTTTATTGTTGTTGTTGTTGTTGTTGTTGTTATATCATCTCATGCCTTTCCTTTCTTATGCCTTATTTTCACCTGCCTTACTTTTCAGATTTACAATCTGAAAAGTAAGTTAAAATTGATTTAAGAAAGAGGTCAACTATATCATAACGAATGCATGTGATATTTAAACGCACACGATGAACCTGACATTCATCAAACCGTAGTACTATAATGTTCTGTAATGAAATATGATTGCTGAAACACTTCAACTATAGCAGCTTTAAGATATAGTTTCTCAAAATACGTAGGAACGTTTATAGATAAATCTGGACAAAACAACGAACAGCAATCTCTGCATATATGGGAGACGACAACTGAACTAGTACAAATAACTTCATAGAAGACATTAGCGTGACAGTGATGCACTGACAAGTTTGTCAAAGTATATATTTAAGTGTACGTTGTAGAGGAGTAAGGATTTATCATCTGTGTTCAGGAATCGATTGCACTTATTCTGTGGGATTCTTAATCTAGATCACGTTGAACCACTGGATGAAAACTGAAGCTCGTTTAGTTAGAAAGGTCACCCCAAAATGATAAGCACATTTCTTGACCCTGTTAGTAAATGAAATGATTTTTCCATGTGAATTTACGGTTTTCTTTTTCTTCGATTCGATCATAAGTATCTGAAGAAACAACATGGTCATATCTTTGAAATTTGGAAATAAGATTTTTCTTCATCCCACTGACATTAATTTCTAGCATAAGACTTTTTATATTTACAAGACAATTTAGAGAAAAAGAATCTGATATATATAGATACTGTGACACCTGTTTTATCTGCCAAAGTAGACGGAGCTCTTTTAACCTTAATAATTGATGTAAAATGGAGGAGCAACCTATCTGTGCTCTTAGCTATCACCAAAACAAAACTGAGCGGGTGGCTATCAATGTGATTAGAGACGGAGAGAGAGAGAGAGAGAGAGAGAGAGAGAGAGAGAGAATGGAAAAGAACTGACGAAATTTCGTAATCCCAATCCATTACTCATCTTAATGCCTGAAATAGTATGAATTCTACAGTCAATTTTTGCGAGTATGGAGTTAAAAACTCAAGTTTCTTGGAGAAAAAAAAAAAAGATAGCAAAGATTGATTAACTCAAGCCGCTGCTGAAATAAAGACTTACAGATAGTTATGATATCGTTCCTAACACGAAATGTTGGAAACCTATAGCACATTTTTAGTACCATGGAGGAGAAGGGGTTAGATAACCCATGAACACTGTCGAGACAAAAAACATGGAACTAAGACCTCAAGATTCCAATAAGCTGGATGGTAATCTCCACAGGCTGACGAAATTCATCTACTCTCTAAAGATATCGATAATGGGACTGATGATAAATAGATTGGGATTTGAATCTACAGTATATTGGTTAGAGAGCAGTGACGCTATAAGCTCCACCAAACCTTCAGATTTATTCAAGGTGACACCGTGGGCGTGTCCCTTTTCAGACAATCCCCATTATGGGACACTGATGATAAATCAGAAATCATACTCGTGTGTGTGTGTGTGTGTGTGATTTGCAGAAGGCGAACAAAGAAATCTAAATAACTCTTTTCGCTTACTCTGGTCAATTTTTAGAGATAATATGATTAAAATTCTCCCACCCCCGCATTTCTTAAGAAATGTATCATAAGAGTTCCTCCTGAGACCAAAAGCGATAGCGTCCCAACGCGTATGAGGATCTATATTATTACATACTGATTGCTACGGAATGTGGTCATAGCTTTTATGCCTGACATTTTACTGCGATAAAATGCACACTAACTACTTGGAAGATTTCTCCAACGATCATTTATAGTTAAGTGGGCCAGCTTGTGTAATCATCCGCTATATCCCTAAAGTTAATAGTTTCAACAACCTCTGTGAGAGAAAAGAATCCGAGTGTCAATGTACAGTTCAGCCTACATTTTTGCAAGTTCACGGAATAAAGACCTTTCCTGCTATTATTAAATATCCTATTCTCAATATAAGGCTAACTTTCCCTTTGTTTTCGCGTAATCACTTTATTATTGTTATGGTTATAGAGAAAGAATGGGTTCGTTTAAGCTGTAGTATATGTAAGTTAAGCTAGGATAAAGAAATAGTGCGCAGTTATAACGGTGATTATAGAAGCTACTTTTTTACTGTTGAGACATGTTAAAGAAGGTCATAAGTTATAAGGAGAATTGAAGTTATTTCTCCTTTACAGTAAAGTAGAGAATTACCCTTGAAGAGTGCACAGAAACGGAGATCCCCAGCAACCTACTTCTTAGCCAAAGAAGAAAGTAGGGAGATATAACGAGGATAATTGTCTTGTGCTAGAAATTTTAACGGAAAACAAAAGTCCTTCAAGTAGGCAATTATTGATAAGTATTCAAGCCTTAATTGTCTGAAAACCTGTCGAAGTAACGATAGTAATTTTGTCTAGAGAATGTCTAATTGAAATTCCGCTCATAATCCTTTGAATCAAAACGAATAAACCCTCGATTTTAATAATTTCGATGATCAATTAGGCTTTTGTGTTCTGTTATTGTAAAGCTACTCGGTTTGTAAAGACAATTTATGTCGATGATGGTATTATTTGTCCGCGCGGTTAGCCGAGTGGTTACGCAACCATATTCCTGGGAAAGGGAGTGTCCCGCGTTCGATTCTGGTCGCTGACGTGAGGAGTTAAGGATCTTTCTCAGACATAGCCAAGTTAGCCGATCTTGGGTATGGACTGCAGGGATTTCCTCCCGCAAAGCAGGCAAACCGGTCTTAAGAACACAACGCTTCACAGACAATTACACATGGTTGAGCGCGAGGGGTGACGACCCCACCTCGTAGTGAGTTATGAAACCCAAAAATGAGAGGCGAAGGCCCTACATGGGGTTGTAGTGCCAAAGAAGAAGATGGTACTATTTGCGAACTATGAGAGAGACGCATCGGGGTGCATAAAAGGGCAAAGCGGGAGGGGGGAGTGATTTAATATCAATAGGAAAATGAAGATGATTGAATGTTTACTGGAATTTTTAGCACAGGTAAGAAGCAGACGAACGGAAATGGTAAGAGAAGGATTTGTTATGATGAAAGAATATTATTATGAAATCCAAAAAAGTGAATTTAGACAATATGAAAAGTCACGATCACCAATAATTGCAGCAATAAGCATGTTATTTATCCAAGTTTAATTACTTCAGAACTTTATACTAATAATTTATAAAAAAAAAAAACGTTCATAATACACTAAATGAAAGTAATAAACCACGTGTTTGGAATAGATTTTTCCATAGCTCAGTTGGTATCAATGATGTTCTTTAGTTGGGAAGACTGGGGTTCGGAGCTCGTCCAGGACATGAAGGACCTTTAAGGCCTTTCATTTGCGATATAATGTCATATATGAAATTATAAAATCCTTCAACGTCTTTTGTCCCCTAAGAGAGTAGGAAAAATCTGCCAGCCTTCACTAATGTTTGGAAATCGATAGGTAGCTGGTTTCCTCCCTTGTTGACGGTAGTTGAGTTCAAGACTACCAAGGATCTTAAGGCGTCGGGAGAGTGTATGCCAGCCAATTGCTGCCATCTCGCATTCTTAAACACTAACTGGAATAGCGTGAGCTATATACTGTATATGCATATTATATGTACGGTCTCTACAGCGCATATAAGAGAGTAGAAAGTTTGTATTTATAGCAGCAGCGGTTTTGAGACCTTAGATTACAAATGGTGGAGTCTTAACAGGTAACAGACGGATTTGGAGGAAAATTGCAGATAGGAAGTTAGTAATGATAAATTTTTCATGTAGTACTATCATATCCTGTACACCCCTTGAGGGTACATGACAGGAATTTGATGATGATGATGATGGTTACAAATGCGATTTTGATATGAGGGCTTCGTTTGGCTTGTCCCAAGTAAATAAAATCATATTTCAGTTATATGTTTTAAAATATCCCACAGTTCCATTCAATTTTTGACTATCAATTTTATTTGTTATAAGCACTGCAATTGTTTTAATAAAAACTATTCAAGAATTCAAAAGGAATTTAAAATGACAATAAAATACAGACAAATCGGCCTTCAAGAACACACGCAATTTACAGACAAAAAATACTGTTTTTAGTGATGATGGGCGATAGATGACATTGATGGTAGTAGTGTCGTAGTAGGAAAATTAAGTAGTAGTGGAGAGGGTGAGATGCATTTAGCGAAGTAGAGTACCCTTACGTGATAAGTCCTTGGAATCCCTGGAGGTGTCACGTAATAATAATAATAATAATAATAATAATAATAATAATAATAATAATAATAATAATCAGTAATGGGTGAAGTCAATATAAGAATATATTGATCTTTTTCTTAATTAATGTTATGCAACCTTCTCTGTACATATTAGTATGTTTCCTGTGATTTTATTATGTTATTATATTATAATAATATATAATATGTATATTATATGAATGTACATATAATATACATATTATATATTATGCATATATAATATATGCACATTATATATATATGCATATATGCACATTATATATATATAATATACATATTATATATATATAATGTGCATATAATGATAATGCATTACATAACTTTTTGTAACTTTATGCATATCGTAACCTGGACGAGCTGTTGCTCTTAGGTTACACATATAATTGTCAAAATTTTGTACTAGAATATGAAGCTTAAATAAAAAAATCTGTCTGAAAAAATAAAATTCGATCAGATGATTATTAGGGATTACTGAAGTAATTTTCATTGTACTATTAAGAAAACAGAAAATAGTGAACAGAGATTTATAGGGGGATATCCCTATTGAGGGGAAAGATCTATGCAAACACAACAAGTGGACAAGAAAACTTGGGAACGATAAATAAACTACAGAAAGAACAAGCTTTGTTCAGGGCGAATACGATGGTCAGAATCAAACATATACACTTTGAGACAACAGTCCAGTGGTCATGGGAATATAACTAGGATCTCTCTTTACATTTGTAGACTTTAAAAACGTGTGTGTTAAAATAAAATAAAAAACTTGTAAAGAGCAATATATATATTTCTTGTGGCGAATGTATGTCTGTTAATTGCGTGCCAATTTGCCTGTTTCAAGGATTGAAAATCCTGAGTTTCGGGAAAAGGAAAAACCTTCCAAGTCCATATGCTAGAGGCTAACTTACCTTCAATTTAAAAGTGAGTTGTATTTAGCAGTTACAGTTGAAAAATGTATAGAATGATGATTTGATGTTAATTCAAGTGTAAGAAAAAAAAAAGTGTTGTGCGCTATCTTCACTGTTGCTATATCTTCAATTATACTAAATGTGATACTTAAATGATATTAACTAGTTCTTGACTCTCTGCAGATAAGATTATGTTCACGTAAATCTAACCAGTTAAGTACCTGGGCTTGCAATAAATTTGATTTAACTACTATTTTTATGCGAATTTGGTGTAAAATCTGTATTTAAAGAGGAAAAGGTGAAAATAGGAGAATCTGATTCTGAATGGAGAACCTAATAGTACAAGTAAAATATTTCAGCTATTTAGGCACAATTTTTAGTGAAGATGACAAATTAAATCTGGAAATAGACAATAGAATGGGCAAAGAGCTAGTATGGTGGGAGTTAACTGAATTAAAATATATAGAATTAGAAAGAAATTAGCCAAAAACTAAACTATCAGTATACAAGGAAGTATTCAAACCAGTTTTGACTTACTAACTAATATACGTTTACGTGATATTTAATATAGCAGTAACAAACCATTGGGAAACAATATATAAATAAATGTTAAAATACAAAAGTGAGTTCGCCATTTTTATGTTGTGCCACAGGGAAACGTGTTACCACCAAGTTACAGTACAAGCCAAGTTATTTGTTTATGCGATTCTGGTGGTTTCGCATGATCGTAATGAAAACACCTGGAGGGATTTGGGGGTCTTAGTCTCTCGCAGATATTAAAAATAAAATAAAATAATTAAGAAAAAATAAGTTATACGCATGTTAGTTAAGAAAACTGATAATCATCGAATACCCTTTTTGATTAGTTAAATAAAAATCAGTTATCGGCCTTAGTTTTGTTTGGATATTGCGAAAAAAAAAAAGTTAATAAAATTGACAGATGAATTTTCTTGACTAACATATAAAATAGATAATGCGAATTTAAGTAATTTTGAAAACAAAAAAAAAGAAAAAAAAAGTATCTCCTAAAAATCTTTCTTGTTGGGATTTCAGAAGCACATTTACAGTACAACAGTTTCTAAACCGCATCCAAAATATACCCTACCCACTGCTTCCGGCTCACTTTTTAAGAGAGGTTATTTATTTATTTATTTATCATTTATTTTTACATAAATTAGGCAAACCGTCAAATGAGCCAAATTTCTTGCATTCAGCGTAAAACATGATTATATTCCAAATTTCGTCGAAAACTGGTTGAACACTTCCCTTAACAGCACTGACGCTTTAAATTTTGCCAACTGAGTTCCTGATAAATATCTGCATGAATAAAAATGGACTGGTTAATAATAATATTTCACCTAGAACTGGAATTAATAGCACATAGAATCTGGGCGTTAACGATCCTTATAATAAGAGCAGTCAGTGACTCTCACAGTGTCATTGCAATGGCCCTTGATTTGCTAGTTTACTTGTCATCCGTTACGTCATCACATACATGAGCCACCAGATAATGCTTTTAAATTGCAAATAATTATTGTAACACACTCCACTATCAAATGCAAAGGCTTAATGTAGAAATAAAGACATTTTTAGCTTCACAGACATTGATAAAGTAATCAGTTCAGTTATCTTTCTTTGTGATACTACTATCAATATTAATGCCTTGTAAAATTTCGTATAAAATTATTAGAAAAACCGTTGCACTTTATGCAGACGATATTTACAGTTCTTAAAAGCATAAATTTTGTCAATTCTGTTTTTAACATACATCGATGTAATGAAAAAAAAATATGCGAATTCTAATTGATATGCATTGATGATAATAATCTATTAATTCTTATTTAAAAGCATTCGCTATTTCTATTTATAAGAAACAAAAAATATCACTTTAACACCGCAGTCTTCTAACAACACAAAAAAAAAAATGAACTTCACTGTAATAAGCGTAAAGCTTACCTTGTTAACATTAGATACAACATAAATGGCTGACCTCTACACATGACGTTGTTGTTTATTATTTTACACTGATTACTTGCGCCGCCACCTAACTTTTATTCTGACCAAAAAAATGTCTTAATAATTGTAAATAAGTCCAATTCTTTAATTTTATATTAAAATTTATACGTGTTTTATCACAGAATTTATTTTGTAAGTTTATTATAAATGAAAATAGAATTATTAGCAACATTAATTTGTAAAAAGAAAAAAAAAACGATGTGCTTTGAATGATTTATTTTGTATTATTTATAGCGCAATAAAAGTTTTCGTCTGCTTAGACTTTACTCTCATAATTATTCTGAAGGAATTCAGGCTGAAAATAATGGTAATGTATTTTGTTCAGTTATTCAAGTTTGAATAACTGAACAAAAGTTTTATACATTTATTGTATTTTAAATACAATAAATCTAAAAATGATTTTAACGCAGATTGTAACCTCTAAATGCAGATGAAAAAAATGACATTTGTAGTATTGAAGTACTAAAGAGAAATTACATGAATGATTTTGCTTTTAAGCCTATAAATTGGGCTAACTTTGGGCTCCAAAATATTCTGAAAAAAATGCAAGCTTAATCTGAAAACTAAGAATGATTTTGAAGGATTAAAAAGCTAGATAGGGTATAAAGGTCTCGCCAACTTCCTATAAGGGAATAAAAGGCGTTAGCTGATTTTTTTTTTTTTTTTTTTTGGTTGGTATGAATGTGTATATATATGCGATAAAAGCAAAAGCGAGAGGTTTTAAATTATTTAAAAAGCTTTTATTACAAAAAATATATTAACAAATGGCAACTGGTTTCGTCTCGTTTCTACAAATGAGCAGATGACTGGCACATGAGTGGCATCGCGAGAATACGCGCGATTTGAAAAAATCGACATTGCTGATGGTGCATGCTGGGAAATAGCAGGATCACAATGATGCTTTCATAACAGATGACTTAGTATTTGGCTGATTGGGCGGCTGCTGCAGATGCTTCTTGTGCACCATAGGGAGACGCGACGTATTGTGGTTGGGATGCTGCTGCTGCCCTTTGGGGTACAGGAGCACTGTATGTTTCAACAGCTTTTGCTGGTGGCAGAAGATACACACGTTCTGGGGGTGTTTCGGCCGTAAAGAAGGCATTGGCAGGGTTGGCGTTGTATGTTCCCGGCTCGTTGGTTTTAATATTGACTCGGAAGCCGTTTTCGTCTGCTTCGTATTCGACTAACCGGTAAACTCCGAATGCGTCTGTGTAGCCGTATGATCCTGTCTTTTTGCCGTTAGCATCTCCTTGCTCCTGTCGATTATATGACGCGCCGTCATCAGTTTTTCCGTCATAGCTGAATACGTATGGGATGGGTGGTAGAAGAGGATCCTGCTGAAAGAAAAGTCAAAGGTTACACGATACTTGCAATATTAGTGTTCATATGATATTTCATTGGCGGAAAGTATTGTAAGCATAGGCTATTTTTATTTTAATTTCTGATAAATTTCATCAAAATAAAGTTTTAAAATAAAAAATATAAAACGATACTTGCAATATTAGTGTTCATATGATATTTCATTGGCGGAAAGTATTGTAAGCATAGGCTATTTTTATTTTAATTTCTGATAAATTTCATCAAAATAAAGTTTTAAAATAAAAAATTAAATAGAAAAAATATGTAATAAAATCCTGCTTCTTCGTTAATTACTTACATTGCTATTAATTAAGCATAATTAATTTAAAAAATAAAATTTTCATTCATTATTATTTTAATTAATAGTGTTAATATTATAAAGCTATTTTAAATGTCATTTGTGATTTTTTTTAATTTAATTTTTTTTTTAATTTTTAAATTATAATCTTTATGCTTAATTATTGATTATTATTAAAGCTACCAACAGTTAGTATTTATCAGGAGATGTAGCATTGTAGTTAATAAATAACTATATTATCTATGTCTTGGTTACTATGAATCCAATATGCAACTTTTTCAGAATTAAAAAAAAAAAATCGAAATAGTTCGATATATTTAAATTTTCTCTGTATATAGCGTTTTTTTTTTTTTTTTTTTTTTTAAATAGCATGTGTGAGACCACTCATCCTGAAGCGGATTGAAAAAAAGTTCCATGTTTGGTCTCTATAGCATTAGGCCCTCGTGGTACAAAACGTACAACAGGTTTGAACTTGTTAGGACTGACATAAAAAAAAAACTGAGTAGTGCACATGAAAATACTTTATCTATAAAAAGATATTCAATCTGAAAATTAATCTATTTGGTTGAAAATAAGGCGTGGTCACAAAGAGTTTGATACTAGGCTGTATATGAGTGGCCACTACTAGTTACTGATGTTTATGTAGGTTTTGAGGACGTTGTAAGGATTATGAGGGTCAATTAAGTTAAATGGAGAACGTGAAAATATCCTTAGAAATGGTATTAAATTGAAGTACATCAACTTATATCATTTCTCTGTGTCTATGAAATAGAGGATAAGAAGTGACTTGTTTTACCAGGAAAACAAAACAGGACTGTTTTGATTACATTAAAGGTGACCCTGTCTTTCCGCATTAGTAAAGTAGGTAAAGTATCCAGTTTATAGTAAATTAGGATGTAGGAAGCTCTGCAGAATAGGAAGAAGGAAAAGATGTATTAAAAATGCACTACAGATTAAGTAAAAAAAATGTCAAAAATGAATGAAATATATTCTTAATCCCCACCGTACTAAGGTGCTACAGGTCTGCAACTTTTCTTGGGTGGGAGTTACATAAAAAAGTAGTTAAAAGGGAGATAAAAGAAAGGTGTAAATCATAAATGTTGTCAGAATCCGTCTCTGCTCTTTGTTATTATTATTATTTTATTTTTAAGTTACGATCTTACCTCTAAAGTTTGCCTGACAGGAGTCTGTGGAGCAGAATATGTTTCAGCAGGTGGCGCTGCTTCCGGTGCTCTTGCATTATAGTCATATCCTCTCTGCTGAGCAGAGACCACTGTGACCAATAAAACTCCGATTGCAATCTGCAAAAGAACAAAATAGTAAATACAGTGTTCTATCTTTATACTGTTTATTATTATCAGGGCCGGCTCTACCGACGGTGCAAGACGTGCATTTGCACGAGGCGGAAAAGTTGGCATAAACTATAACAAAAATAAGGGAGAAGGGGCGGCAAAATTCCTAGGGGCAGCCCTGATTATTATTATTCAGTTATGTGTTAAAAATTATTTACGGTTAATCCTGGTAACTTAATCTCAGTTTACGTTTAAAGTTATACTTTATAACTGACGCGAGTTGATAGAGGCATGTTTTCATTTATATAATTTCCGTTCACTTATTTATTTTAACCTTTAGTTTTCTTAAACACGTATTTTGTTGCTGATTGCTTAGTACTTTTGCCACTAGATGGCAGGGCTAATCGCAGTTCCAATGAGGTCTGGTTGTGTATATATATATATATATATATATATATATATAAAAGGTGACCTTTGCTAATAGAAATTGACATCAATTACGTAACTGCTTATAATCAGCTTATTTGGAATTAATATTTGAAGAATTATTTACATGTTTAAAAATATTATTAACTCATTTTAGAATATTAAATGAAACACAAAATTGGAGCGAGAATCTTTTCCATAATATAAAAGACCACTGGCATTTTTAACTAGATTATTCTAAGGTTAGTTTGTTCGACTTTAGAATACGAAATAGCTAATTCAGTTGAATTTTTTTTTTTGTGCTTCCTAGAAAGGCAGACTTATGACTACATTATATTTATTATCCAAATTCTTAATTTGGATAATAAATTGGGATATTCTTAATATCCAAATTACGATAACGTTAGTCTGTGGTCCAACACAAAATTCCAGGTTTCTAAATTATGATGCCCATCGTTTGTCCTATTGGATCACTAGGTGGCACTCAGTAGTGATATTTCGATTAAGAAGAGAAAGTATTAACCTACAGTATTTTTTTAAACCAGTTCTAAACCAAATAAATCGAAAGAAATAGAAAAACACGGTTATTTACACTTTGCATATACATACACCGAGCAGTATTGCAGACTTACCTTCCACATGGTTATGATCCGCTATGTGTCTACACTGGATTATGCCGTTGAAGTGAAGATCTGACACTTTTATAGCGCCGAGTGACCTAATTTCCCTCCACCCCTGAGGACGACACCGGATCATCGATTCGCACATCACGTGGCTGCAGAAGCCCCAAGGAAGGCATCGTTGGTCGGGTGAACGTCTTGAGAGAAACTAGAACAATGAGATCAGGATTCTTGGACAGTAGTTTACCGTAGGAAGAAGGTAGAAGATCGTGTACGGGATAGTTGGCACTTGATCTGACCCCTGGGTCAACCTGTTGGTAGTTCGAGCAATCGTTTTTATATTCGGTGGGGTTTTCCTTGTCAAACGTACACTTGGACAGACAGTGGTTTACATGGAAGACGTGAGTGCACGTTACAATCGAGGGGGAATTTGCGTTTTAGCTTCCTGATGATCTCAAAGAGATATTTCGTTTTCTTTTGGTGACGTCACTCCCAGTGGCTTGTATTTTGACTTTCGATTTAAGAGTCAGATTGGATGAAAGCGTGGCCATTTCAATTAATTTTCTTTGTTTTCTCTCATAAAAAAGAGAAAGAAAAAAAAATAGAAATTTGGTATTTGAAAACAAATTAAATTTGGAAGGCAACGTATTTTTCTCTTGGATCATCTCCACACTTGTTTCTGATTTTCTATTATCATATTGTGCTACAATGTTTTTTAAATACTTCATCATGAACGATGACATAGTGACTTCTTATCTCCATCCATTCATAAACAAACGAATGTGTTAAAAATTACTCGCTAATTCTGGTGTATTTCCAGAAATCCAAATTCGATCACGATCTTTGTAGAACTTCTAAGTCAATTTGGAATCTAGTAGATTGAATTAGAAGTATATCTATTCTCAGAATGGTTTGTCTGTTTGCATCGTTAACCGTGTATGATAAGGTTGAATAATAATAATAAAACGATAAACAAGTGCTCATCTCAATTTAGATAACTATTAGTTGTGCTAGTTTGCCGAAAAGAACTATTTAGCTTCTGGTATCGCTTTCATACCTATTTTGCTCAGATCCCCCCCCCCCCCCCCCACACACACAAAAAGGGAGGTGTATCTTAAAGTTAAATTAGTATGCAATATGTTTGTTTATTTGGGAAAGTAGGCTTGTCGTAAAAAAATCACCGATAGTGTTGGGGCAAGCTACAAATTAAATTACGCATCTACTAGTTATGTCACTATTAGCATACGTTTTTCTTTTTATTTATGGGGTCATGTGTCCCGGTAGATGGATTAACCCTAAAGTAACCCTAAAGGAATATGTGTTTTTTGATAATTTTCGCTCCAAGTCGTAATGTTGTGTTTAAAATATGTTATTTCCTGTATTTAGGCTTAGCAGAAATGAATAATCGACGAAATAAATCAACTCTTTTGGTTTTCATAGCCTAATCGACCATTTCAAATCCATGTATTATCAGCACCTACTCCATTCGTTGTTAATCTATTCACGTAGTTATCTCGAGTATGTTAATTTTTTTTTCTCTATAATGATCTCTGATTGGCGAGACAAAATCCAGGCCAAAATACTCCATCAAAAAATGTATCAGTAATCTTATGAGTAATGAAGAGCTACCGAAATATAGCCACAGGGCAAGATTGCATTGATGCAAATACGAGATAGGGAAGGACAAAAAACGGAAACGAAAGCCAGTGACGGTAAACCTTAAAATATGTTACCGACCTTGAGATGAAACACATCAGGTATTTGCAAATGATCTAGTTAAACCGTCTGCCACGTAGAAAAAGGTTAAATAAAAATGGAAATATGAAGTCCCGGATGTGACTTCCAGTGGAGAAGGAAATTGAACAACAAAAATCCGGATTTAAGCTATGAATATGTAGAAAACTTACACCATCAACTAGAAAATGCATTTTGTAGTTGATGTCATGTATTTTAAAACATCTTTTTGCGATTATTATCTCGTATATGATGACGTGTAATGAGTAGGCTTACATCCCGCTAAGTTTTAGCCCTTACATGTGCTAACAAGAACCGCTTATTTCGTTTTGAACTACCCGAACCATGTCAAGGAATATTAATGTGTAATGATGAAAGTTTATAAACCAACAATGTTTGTTGGAGGTCTGTTCACCACCACGTCATTAGGCTTGCTTATTAAGTTTTTTTATCAAATTATGTATCTGTGAACTGTGGTTGAAATGTTAACTGTGAAGGCCACAAGGTGGTGTGACCTGTTCCTGTGTGGTGTAAGAGTTTATGGTATGTTGTACAATTGACCCAGTAAGATCATCCCTTCGTTGTATGTATTACACACAAACGCGGTATTACAATAGAGGAATGTAAGTAACCGCCTGCATCGTTAATTCGACGGAGGAAAAGGAAGTTGAGGTCACTAGTCTGTCCGTACGCATATAATATTGCCAATCTGGCAATAGTGCTTCAATCAAGCTATATCAATACGTATGATACAAAGTTTCATAGTACAGTACTCAATACATTCATCTGCTGATCAGCATGACGTCAGTGATGGTAATGACGTCATCAATTATATCGAACCTTCGAGACAGTACTATATCGTGTGACTTAGATGATGATTTTTAACCGAAGCCTAAAAATATTATACTTGGTTGATATGTTGTTCAGTACCTAACAATTGTGTTTATTTATTACTATCGAACTATGGGGGGAAATGCAATATTTATCTTTATTTTCCAGCAATACATAAATACCGAAATTCCTTGTCCAAATTACTTCGTTTGCCGCATAAAGTTGCAGACGATGTAAACAATAGAGTGTTCTGCTATGTCAAGACGCCCATACAGGAACAATAGAATTGCAATATGCAGCTAACCCATAACGCCCAACGGGCAAATTATATCATAAAAAGTGCATGCCATTATCACTAATATTTATTTAAGGCCTATTTTATTATAATTTTTTTCTTTCTTTCTCAGTGGTATTGTACCCAACTGGCCTGTGGTATGCTAACTATGAGGGGAATTCATTGGGCGTACTCCACCTTCTTTTATTCCGATGTCAATTATAGACAAGTGGGAAATCCCTAGCTGGGTTTAGTCTCAATAGGTCACACCAGAGAAAATCCCCGGATATTTCTCGGTTTTTTTTTTGTTTTTTTTTTTGAAGAAACTTAAGTATCTTTTGCAGAATTGATTTCCTCCATTAGCTCAAGTTTTCGTGCTGGTGCAATTTAAGATGTGGGAAGGGGGAGGGGGGGTAGAGGAAAGTATGACATTTTGTTTACTTCTTTTCGTTAACAAACAAACATACCGTTATTCCCCAAACCAGTTAGGACCCCATTTATCACCTGAACGGTCATAACTCACTCCAAGAATCCATCCATCTCTACTACTTGGTTCCTTTATCATTTCGCTTTCTTCTGCAAGCCTACTTTTCCAGGCAAAGTGCAGGAAGTTGAAGACACTCTAAGAAATAAAATGTTATTTCGTTGTCGGCAGTAAATACTGCTGCGAATCACAAACCGGTTGAGATGCCGACTTCCGCAACAGGAGGTCATTTGTCTTTAACCTGAAGAGGGGTACTTCGGAAGATGCTGTGGATCTAAAAGGTAAAAACCCGTTATTGCTTGAGGCTCGCATTGTTTATACCCAACGCATCAGGAAATTAAAAACTTGTACATTCGTTTCTCACTATCTGAATAGACCAAACTAATTCCTATTTTGTACTTTCGCCATCCACGACAGTGATGCCACCTATAGAGTACAATTGGATTCAATTTTTAAATCGATATTTAGCTCATACAAATAATGAAAATGATCATGAACTTTGTAAATAGAAGCATTTTATTTTTTTTTAGAAACAGAATAAAGCAATTTTGGAACTATTATCGAAATGGTTAATGCATTTCAAAAAGAATATGTAATTAAAATATTAATTAAATAAAATATGAACGATTTTTTTTTTTGCATTTATATTGTAGACAAAAAAAAATGGAATATTTAGCTTCTTTTCACTAAATACGTATTGTGTCAAAGTTCATCAGTATTCTCTAAGAACTTCTGTCCATTGCTAGCCCCTTATTTGGGTTAACGAAATCCCTAGTATGCATGCATGCATTACGTTATGCTATCACTCGAACCAAACATTCAACTACCGTTTATAGTTAAGGGAAAAAATAATAACCGGCACTGGAAGCTAGCATTCTTGATCTGAAGAGCATCATTAATAAACAGGTCACAGCGATTCAATTCTCGTCGCAGAGGGGAGTTTGACCTTTCGCCGCTAATGCCATCGGCTCAAAGCGCCCGGATAAAAACGAAACGGACATTACACGGTTAAAGACCTTTATTGAAGTCGAATGCAGAAGAAAGAAAGAAAAGGACATTCCATGAATTTCCTTCCCCTCAGACGTTAATTTCTCTCTCCCTCTCTCTCTCTCTCTCTCTCATAAGCTTATCAATTTATCTTGTTCGTCATTTTTAATTATTATTATTTTTTTTAATTTTCGACTTGCTTTCTGTGAGGCCACGATTAGCAATTTAAATGGAATATGCACAGTACAACGCATGCGTAATTCATCGACTAGAAGATCTGCCAACTTCCATATGAAGCATTCGACAATCATGATAATTCTGTTATCTTTCGTCGTTTTCAATTCGGTAAGTTTTGCCAGCGTCTGTCGTTGCCAACTTAGAAGCACTGCCTAGATTCATATCATCTTGTGATGAAACCACTCCTTATCTAATGTCGATTTAGTACGTGTTTTACCAAACTACTTCACAATGAAAATGTGTGTGAGAAAGTTCACCAACTAAGTGAAAAGTTTTTTAAAAAAATTGAAGATATTTGGAATTTTAAACATTTTTCTACTCCCAGGATGCGACACTCTTGAATATTTTTCTAACGAAAGTCCATTAACACGGTACTGTCCTGTCCATTGAACGGGACAGTACCGGTTTTTTTTTTTTTTTTTTTTCATATTTCCCGAACTGTCCATCATTTTAATAAAAATATCGATTTTGTCCCGTTTTTAATAACAACCATAAATATACTTTAATATTGGTCGATCATAAATTATTATTCATAACCTATAATCGTACATCGATATCATGGATACCAGTAATTTGTATAACCATGGAGTCGCATTTTTCGATACTAAATATCGATATCTGCAATGATTTATTCAGAGAATATAAAAACTACCAACATGTAGTTTTTATTTTCAGCAATTTTAAGAATGTTTGATGGGCTTCGTTCTTATTTTCTTTCTCAAGAAAAATGCCCTGTTATGATGCGAAAATTGTTTGAAATTGTGGTTGTCATTTGCAAGATACATTAGCTTAATTGAAAAAGATCATATTTCAGTTGCAGAAGTAGTCATGAATATTGAAAATCTTGTAAACAATTTAGAGCAGTGGTGTAGCTAGAACTTTTACCGCCCGGGGAGGTCTCTGAGTTTGTAGCCCTCTCAAGACACAACAAAAATACTACAAAAAGTCAAAACGACGTATAGGGAAATAAATTAAAACACCATGTTTATTTTTGAAGTAAAACTTTAATTCCACATTCTAAAATGTTATTTTTCTTGCTTTTCTGTTAGCAAAATTATCGATGACATTGGCGAAGTCTACTTCACAGCAATGTAGGTAATTCTTAGTCAGTTTTATTTAGAAAACCTCCTCTCACAACTAGCAACACTTACAGCAATTGCGGGGAAAATTCGCAGTAATAGTGCAATATTTGGAAATGAGTTCTCGAGACTGTATTTTATAATTAACTGCAAAAGTTCCAAAAGGTTCAAAGTGCCGCCCGGGGCGGACCCCCCCCCCTCCTCCCCCTCTAGCTACTACGCCTCTGATTTAGAGTCCAGAAAAAGTGAAGTGTTTGTAACTACTCATGTCAAAAAAAAAAAAAACAACTGAAAATGTCAGTACATTCAGGAAAAATTAATGAGGCTTAGCTTCATTAATTAAAAAGAAGTTTAAGCTTGGAATATGTCAATAAGTGGAAGTGCAGTTTAGGAAACACTGAGAAGTTCAAGTGGGTGCTATTAAGAAAGACACCTGAATGGAAATAAATACAGGAGAGTCTGAACGAGGAACTCATCACACGCACAGAAACTCGTCTATTCGATTAGTGAAGTGAACCCTCATAAAATCTATAATTGTGAGGCAGTGGAATAAAGAAAACATTCCTGTATCTGATAGATGGGTACAGATTTTTTTCTGAAATGAGCAAAAAACGTCTAGACTTTAAGACTTTTGTATTATTGTAGAATTTATTCTTTGTCTTCCAGGTAGTACAGCACCTGATGAGAGAATATTTTCTGTTATGAGTAGTACGTGGTCAAAGGAGAGGGCTATGCTAGTTGTAAGACCAAATTGTGTCATGGAGTGTGAGAAGTTTTATGATAAGGTGTTGAAAGACCGAAATTTGCTACGTAAGATCACTTCATCTGAGAAATATTCATGGTACGATCGTGGTGAAATACAGTCCTCCTCTACTTCTACCTAAATTTTTTGTATGGGTTCTGTCACTGAAGAATAATGGTAAGCTCAATATGTTTATGTAATAAAACTTTTTTTATCGTTTTACTTTTTCATGAATATAGAATATTACATAAACCTCATCCCGTCCCGAGACATCTCAATGTCTTGTTTTTGTCTCAAGGAAATACAGCAGCCTATCTATAATACATTGCTACCGTGCACCTATGAAAGAAATGCCACAATAAGGAACCTTAAAAAAATTTAAAAAAATAAAGATTTTTCTGCTTACATTTGCTAACAATTACATGGTAAGTTACGATTGAGTATTTTCGGATGAATCGTCGATCAATCTAACTGCTCTCTTCTATATAGAATCCAATATTTTCAGGGAGCTGTTAGGGCACCACCCTAGATACGAGAGTAGTATTCAATGATTGGGCGGATTTGCGATTTGTATAGTGTTAGAAGCAGCTTGGAGTTAAAGTAACGCCTGGAGGGAAAGAGAAATCCTGATTTTTTGGATGCAGGGGAGGCAATATCTATGATATGTTTGTGCCAAGAAATTTGAGGTTAAAGTTATTCTGAGAAAGTGAATCTCATCTTGAATAGAGATTTGAGTATTCAAAGGTAAGATTGGAAGAACACGATTCTTTTTTGTGGGAAATAATGCACAGCTGTGTTTTCCTAGTGTCGATACTATATTCCAAACCCCATTGATGAATGTTTTGAATATCAGAATTTAAGGTTATAGAGGTTTAAAGTTCTGGAGGTTGTGATGATTTGTGTGCTTTGCAGGTTTGTCAGACAATAAGGAGGAGTGCAATGCACTGTCATCAGCAAAACTGTGTACTGGATTGGCTGGAGTGGATCATTTATATATAGAAGAAAGACGGTGTGCAGAGAACAGCCTTGTGGGACTCTAGCATTAGTTGTTATAGACAGATGATAAGGAATCATCCACCATCATTGGGGGGGTGAGCGTCTCTGACCAGAAAGCTGCCCACATAATTGGCTGGGGACAGACCCCGTAATGGGAGTTCATTGAATATGTCTTTGGCCAAACTCGGTCAAAAACCTTGGTGATATCGAGCAATCACTTAGGATTTGTTCCAGAAGAAGAGAGGAAGAAGCAGAAGAATATGAAGAAGGCGATCTCTCAAAAAATTTTGCAGTGAAAACTTGCAGAGAAATTAAATTTCCTTCTGTTAATAAAGGAAATTCGGTTGTTTAAGGAAATGAACCCAAACATGGAGAAATTTATCAAACTAGACAGAACGATGCAATCAGTGTTTGTTTGCTACAGTTAAATATGTGCAGAAGAGAAGAAGATAATGTGCGGAAAAGTTTTACTCTCGCCTCATCTGGCAGCGCCTCATCACCTCAACATGAGCTGCGATTTGTCACCCAAAAAGGGTGACAAATCGCTGCCATCTAACTACTGCCCTATCTCACTCACCTCAATCCTATCTAAAGTGATGGAGAAAACCATCAACTATCAACTCCTACTCTACCTTGAAGGCACCCAGTTATTAAACGACCACCAGTATGGATTCCGTCGATGCCGATCAACAGATGACCTGCTATCATATATCACCCATCTCTGGACATATACCATGGAAAAATTTGGCGAATCCCAAGTAGTCGCACTTCATATCTATCTAAAGCCTTTGATCGGGTCTGGCACAAAGGCTTATTAAGCAAACTCCCATCATTTGGACTGCCTCAGGACTTCTGCAGATGGATTGCCAACTTCCTGTCTGGACGCACACTATGTGAGATGGTAGATGGCTCCCTATCCTCCCATTATCCAACAAATGCCGGGGTCCCACAAGGTTCAGTTCTCTCACCGAACCTCTTCCTTCTATACATCAATGACCTACTTCAATTGACCTCCAACCCAATACACAGTTTTGCAGATGACAGCACATTGTACTCCTCCCTTTCATTTGATAAACCTCACCATGTACAACTCACTTCAATCCACAGAACACCAACCACAACTTCCCTTAACGCAGACCTCCAAAACATCTTCCGATGAGGCTCAGATAACCTCGTCAACTTCAACGCTAGTAAAACCCAGTTCTGTCTTATTTCACACAAAAAAGAACCTTTTTTCCAAGTATTATTTTCGATAACACTCAAATTCCCAGACAAGATGAAATCTCTCTTCTCGGATTACCATGACATCAAGCCTCTCCTGGCATAAACACATCACGACCATTGCATCCCCCAGCTTCCAAAAAACTAGGCTTTCTATTTCGCTCAAGACGCTACTTCACTTCAAAACAGCTGCTAACACTATACAAGTCACAAATCCGCTCAGCTCTCGAATACTGCTCTCACATCTGGAGTGGGGCTCCAAAAAGCTCCCTGAAAATGCTTGACTCAATACAGAGGAGAGCAATTAGACTGATAAATGATCCATCTCTTACTGACTCACCCCCCCCCCCCAACTCTCACATAGACGCTTAGTCTCTGCAATTTGTATATTCTACAAATATTTTCATGGAAAATGTTCATCTGAAACAGCATCAACAATTCCCCCACTCTCTACTAAACCTATTGGAACACGTACAGCCACCTCCCAACATCCCTTCACAGTACACCTAGAAACAAACAGAACAAGTTTCTTTTCCTCCTCTTTCATCCCTGCTACTGCTGTACTGTGGAACAATCTTTCCCCCTGAGGTATTTCCCAAGGAATACAATATACAGGCTTTTAAATCGAATGTTAACAAGTTTCTCCTTTCCCAACCCACTACCCATATATGGTACTAAAGTACTATAGGTTGACCAGCCAACCTCTCGTATATGGCCCGACATAAAAATAAAAAATAAAAAAATAAAAATAAAAAATCTCCTGAAGATGCCTAGACTTTCTACATCTGGTGAACCACCAGAACTCTTTGTTACAATTCCTGATTTTGAAGAATTTTTTTCTTGATGACTTAGTCTCCCTTGATTCTTCTAATGAATTATCCAAATAATATATCATCAGATTGGAAGAATTAGTCTTTTGCTCCATACATTTCCAGCTGATTTTTTTTATTGGCAAATGCACAGAAGCAAATACACACTCACGTTTCATTATTTATTAAAATACTATTTTATGACTTGTACATTGTATTATTTCACTGTTAATGAAATAATACTGTACAAGGTGTACATGCGATTTCAAATAGAAAGTGCTCACCATTTAGTTTGAAGTAGGATGAAAATGAATTTCATATGGAACAGAAAAGAAAAATATAAAACTTTTAAAAAAGAATCAAAGTCGAGCAGCATTCAGAGGTAAATAAAAAAATATTATTCCAGAAGAAAATGAAAGAGTATGAAAACAAAAAAAAAAAAACTTAAGAATCTGAGTGGAAAACTCTGATTCAGTGAGTTAGACGTATGATATAATTTGCAAGGAAAAATCAGAACTTCATGGTAGACGCAAGAAGTTAAAGATCAAAAGTTCCTAGCAACTAAGTCGGTAAATGTCCTAAGAGAATACAAAGAAAAATCTAAGAGAAATAATCTATAATCTACCTAACAATAGCCATGGGAATATATATATACACACACACACACGAGGGTGGTTCGAAAAGTTCTCGGCCTCGGCCATAGATGGCGACATTATCGGTAAGATGTTTTTTTCTAAGTTGGTACATCTGTCATAAGCATCCATGTAAAATTGCAAGTCATTCTATCAAGTAGTTTTTTTTTTTTCCAGCTGTCATTAGCCAGTGTTTGTATCCCTTGAAATGGATAAAATTGAATATCGCGCGGTTATAAAATTCTTTGTAAAAGAAGGTTTAATGCCAAAAGAAATTCATTCGAAGTTCCTAAAAGTTTAGGGGCACTCTTCTCCTTCGTTTTTTTTTTTTTTTTTTTTTTTTGACAATTAAGAAATGGGCTGCCGAGTTTAAACGTCGCCGTACCAGCCTTGAAGATGATCCACGTGAAAAACGTCCAAAAAAATGCAACAACACCAGAAATCATTGATCAAGTGCACGATATGATATTGGTGACCAGCAAGTCAAAGTGCTTGAAATTGCTAAGAGGGCATTTCAAAAGAACGTGTAGGATATATTTTGCATGAAGAATTGCAGATGGAACAGCTTTGCGCCTCACAGCTAATAATAAACGCACTCGCATGAAAATCTCTGAACAGTGCTTGGAGCATTTTAGCAAGAATAAAACTGATTTTGTGCGTCGATTTATTACTATGGATGAGACTTGGATTCACCATTCCCCCACCAGAAGACAAGAAGACAAAGTCGGTTCCATCAGCAGGAAAGGTCATGGCATCGGTGTTATGGGATGCTAAAGACATCCCAAAACATTATTAGTTTATTAATTATCTTGAAAAGGATAGAACAATAACCGGGGAATATTATTCTGATCTTTAACCAGACTAGACGAAAGAATTCGTAAGAAAAGACTCGGTTTGCAGAAGAAAAAATCATCTTTCATCAGGACAATGCACCTGCCCACAAAGATGTTTTGGCAATGGGAAAACTAAGGGATCTGCACTATGAATTGTTGGAACATCCACCCTATTCCCCAGATTTGGCTCCCTCTGGCTTCTATCTCTTCTAAAACTAAAATTCTTCCTCGCTGGTCAGCGTTTTTCTTCGAATCAAAGAGGTAATTGCAGCTGTAGAGGGGTATTTTGCAGATCTTACTGAGAATCACTACAGGGACGGGATGATGGCGCTGGAGAATCGCTGGAATAAATGTATTAGTGTTAAGGAAGATTATGTTGAAAAATAAAAATAATTTTGAAATTTTAAATTCGTTTTTTCATTGTTAGGCAGAGAACTTTTCAGACCACCCTCGTATATATCAAACAAATATCAGGAAGGTGGCAAAATATTAGGAGGCTATTGAAAAACGTTTAAAATGGAATAAGATTATGTAAGAGAAATCGAAAATGCAACGGTTACATCAAAACTGAAGATAAAGATATTCTGGAGAAGAACTTTGAAAAATTGTTCAATGTGATAGAAACAGTGGTAGAAAATAATCCAGAGGAATGAAATCAAAAATACACGTCAAATACTTGAGATAGAAAAACCTATCAGAACCTTGAAATGTGGAAAGTCAGTTGAAGTTGATGATAGTCAACCAGAAATGATCAAATGTGGAAGTATAAAAGTATTACACTGGCTTCACTGCATAATTCAGGAAGCCTGGTCAGAGGGTTGAATTCCAGATGATTATTCTAGGTAAGAGTTACACAATCCTTCCGTAAAAAGAGGCTAAGAAAAAGTGTGGAAGAACTTTGAGAACAAGCTGGGTTCAGACCAGGTAGAGGTTGTCAAGTTCATTGTTTACCTTCAGACAAATAGTTGAGAAATCTTGGAAATATAACGAAGATCTGTGATTAAGTTTTTAGATTCGGAAAAAAAATATAACAAGGTGCCAGAAGAAAAGCTGTTAAGAACCATTTTGTTGCAATAGCCTGTTGAAAAAGTGTTCAAGGTTCAAAGTGTCATAGCGTGACGTGTGTTTCTTGTATAGTCCTGACCTGTTACTGTTTGCACAGAAGAAAAGAAAGGCCAACACCAATTTATCTAGTCGACTGCTAACCTTTCATATCAAATATTACTTTCATCCCAATATGGGATTAACAGAACATTATAGAGAGCAATGAACAGTCTGTATATAGTTAATAAATGGTGTGAGATAAGTGTGAACGCTATCTTCACGTTCATTCGATTTGAGTGAGAATACACTCAAGAATGACACAAGGGATTTCTGGCTAGCTTTAAAATAAAGTATTATTTCTAATTGCGATTTTGGTGAATTATTGCCGAAATTCATCTCCCAAAGTTGATTGTCGCCAAACTTAAAAGTAATGAGTAAAAGTTTAGAATGCGTGAAGAACAATTTGTCATCACCAAAAAAAAGGGTGGGCTCATTATTATTACAAGTAATAATGGCATGCTCACGCCACACACTTCCTCGCTCTTACTTTACGCACTGATGACCCAGACTAACATCATGGCAGGTTGGATTCGTGGTGTCCGCCCACTCTTTGACAACATACAAAAAGCAGTGAACCCACTTCTCATCACGATTTCTCCCAACACGGGCGTTCTCGACAGTAACGCATCTCGTGAATCACAAAGCCCGTTTACTACCCAGTCTCCCCACACCTTTTAGTTTCTGCTTGCCATAGGCCAAATGCTACATTCATACTTGGTTTCCCACCCGCCATTTCCCTCTTATTTTCTAGGTTACGAACTTTACGAGGAATTGCCTTTTTCTAGACACTAGAGGGCGCCTCAACCCTCCTATTACGAACCCAAAGAATGATTGAATAATTAGATCTTTTATTTTATATTGCTATGTATATATTAATAAAAAGTCAGGAATAACAATGACAACAGCACGTTGAGTTTGTTAAAAAAGTATCGTCCAATAAGTATTTGCAAAACTTTGTTGAAAAATGGACTTCAGTGTTCAGTTAACATTTACAAACTTGTTGTAAAAAAGTGTTCGATTGAACATTTGCAAAGACTATTTAAAAAAGAAAAAAAAAGTGTTCAGTCGGCTTTGCAAAGACTGGTGAAACAATGTTCAATAGGCAAGTAGAAAAAGGTGCTTAATTAACACTTGTAACACTCTGTTGAAAAAGTGCTCAAGGTTCAAAGTATCATGGCGTGTGTTTCTTTTATAGTTTCTAGCCTGTTGCTGTTGGCAGTCTAGCAGACTGCTAACTTGCGTAGCAAACATTACTTTCATCCCAAGACCGGTCGTTTCAACTAGCTATTGAAGCTAGGAGGTCACGTGGGAACAAAATAGAGGCCAAATGGGGTAACTCTGTAATGGTTAACTAGCCTGGCTTGTACTTTGGATGACTGTGGCTAACAACGGGAGGTGAGATCCCGGGTGAACAATCCCCAGTCAATTGTCTCCTTGTAGGTCTATGACGAAGACAGACAGCTAACACGCCTTCTCAATGCTGTTTTTTAGAACATTAAGTATTTAAATAGCTGCATACATGTCGGAAGCAGGAAACATCCACTATTGTTTTCATGATAGCTGCTATTAATGGAAATACATACCAAACCATCATTATCACATTCTTTTTTTTATTGTCTTTGACTTTTCAATTTCAGTTTATTCGTCTATTCTTTCCTCTTCCATCTTTCTTTATCCCGTCTATATAAGTGGTAAGTTGAAGTTAAGGGATGAATCGTCACGTTGTCCTTCTTAATTACCTTTCTTTTGCCTCCGGTTTAAAGAGTTAAAGTTAAAAAGATGTTGACTCTGTATCTTTGAAGTCAAACAGTAAACGAATCCTTATCATTAGTTATTCGCGTTCTTCGAGGATGCAGGAACGATGGCAACCACATGAGCAGATCATTGTCCATAAAAATATCTACAGAAGAGGCGTAGGTATAAAGCCAACATCTTTGAGTGATTGCAATAAATTGGTGTGTGAGAGAGTGGGATCTTCAATGTATTCGAGTGTCCTCTTCTGGGTAGCATCAGGTAATATTAAAGAAATTTTAGGTGCATCAACATAAATGTGTGAGAAGCGATTTAGGATTTATGCAGTGTTAACAGTTGTAGAGGTGATAAGTAATGACTTAAGAAAAAAAAGTACGTCTATTATTTTCAGTGACTCAAGAATCTAGGGTGAGATGTTTGGACCAAAAGAGACTACACGTGTGAGTCAGAAGCTAGACGTGTAAAAGAAATCGAATCCTGTTTGGAATTTTAGGTATTTATCAACAGTAAAGGGAAATGAATTGAGACTTTTCTTGCAAGAGATGAAATAAGACTGTATTTTGATAGCAGTGACATTCCCAATGTTAATCTGCCTCTACTTGAAGACAGCAAGAAAATCAGAGTTTAAAGCATTAGTCTTGTGATGATTGTGCGCTACAGGGTTTATCAAATGAAGAAGGGCAATGGAGTACGGTTTTCAGCAAAATTATAGGTCGGAAGCTGTCCATCCTTTTGCAAAGACCGTTAAATACTACTTTGCTGATAAGGCTCCAATGCTAAACTCGCATTAAAAAATATCATTCTCATCTACAATGTTCCCTGTTTTGAGATCAACACGTGTCCATTACGTTTTAAACTTCCCCCTACAAATAAGGAAACAAACCATTACTGCCTTTGTGCTTCCAGGAAGCAGAGGAAGCAATTCTCTCTCTCTCTCTCTCTCTCTTACTATTTTATATCTCCTTTATTCCCATTTCATTTATTTCTTGATCTCAATTCGAATCCGTTTTCATTATTTTGGTTTTAGAAAAGAAATAGAAGCGCATTTGATTTCAATTCTTCGCCATGAAAAACTTCTTTGTTCCTAGAACTTGGCCAGGTTATTTGATCATCAGTTCAACGACCTGTCACGAATTGCTTTTCTGCCTGTGGCTATTCGTGTTTCTGGGATGCCTTTGTACTTAGGAAGTTCTCGATAATTAGCTTTCTCTTTCTTGCTTTCTTTCAGGCGAATATGGACGCGAAATGAGCGATTGAAAACTCATCAACATGGCTGCCATGTAGGGTTAACCCTAATCGGTTATTTCTCACGATTTTTCATCAAACACATGAAAGGCAGCAATTACTGGAAAGAATCAGAATTTTGCTAATGTTCTTATACTGATAACGAGAGTATCCTGGTCTTTGGGCAATAATTGTTGATTTCATGGTTTGACTTTTATTCAGTTTAGTTTCAATTCGTCTGTTGTTTACTCCACAGCTTTTTCGCGTGGAATGAGATCACTTCCGTGTCCATTAGGATATGATCTGTTTCTCAAAGATTTTTTCTTTTTTTTTTTTATGAGACAAAAATTAACTCTTATTACTACTCAGAAAGCTCACTGGAAAGATAACAAATAGTTGAAGATAAACACAAAAATTAATAAGTTGGGTTAATTCCATGTTTACTGTCAGGAATAGCTATAACAACACAAGAAGATCCTTCGTCATATTTTGCTTAAAAATGACAAATTTGTGACCTATAATTTTTCAAGGGTTTAAAGCAATTCGTGGAGATAATACTCTACAGGAAACTTGCCTTTGGATGGCTTTTAGAAATGAAAGATTAACACCTTACCTAAATGTACCACAACCACTTTGAACACACAACAACATCGTTCATCCCGTTTCTTTATAGAATGTTTCGAAGCGATCAAGAATGACCAATTACAGGAACTGTTGATGAAGTGTGTATTTCCTTTAATACTTGTCAGTCCATTCCAGGAAAAGATTATTTAGTAAACCATCAAGTTTCCGGGAAGTTCTTTCTAAAACTTCTGTGTGATGATTAATAATTCATGAGTTTGACGGTAAGCGAACTTCTTATACAATCTCTGGTTGAAGAAAAATGAGTGAGTTGTGCTCTAACTGGGAACGAGACCTGTTTTTGGTAGCGCATTAGTATGTGCCCCTGATTCGCATACTAATATTCCTCTACCAGTGCTAAACGTCAAATTTGTCAAGGCTGAAAGTGGTTTCTGTTGTCTTTTTTTTATATAACACGTCGTAATCATTTTTGAAATATAAACCCCACACACCAGGTGTTTGGAAGAAAAAAAAAACATGGGAAAGTACTTAATTAGTAAGAAGGAACTTATTGATAGCTTTCTTGAATAGCTGGAGATTGTGTACTTTGTAGGAAGCGTTCAAAAAATCGACTAAGATGAACTGCAGGAGAAAGACGAGTTAGTTGATTCAGTTAATTTGAAGTGGACAGCTTCTTATATTTTTACGTGCGAAGAGAATTGGAGAATGATAGTAACCAGATGGCGCCACATGAAAAGGTAAGAAAAGCAACTATAAAACAAAACAGAGGGTGAGTAAGTGACACCTGCAAGAGAGAGGTTTATCTGTTAACCCGATTTCGAAGTTGAACAGATTTATTTACATAAAATGCTCGAGTTTGGACTGAAGCTGAACCAGAAACAAAACAAACTCTGTAGTTTATTATTTTTTCCCTTAAAGACATGTTTTCCAGCACATATTTATTTCTTAATCAAACCAGAAACAAAACGAACATCAGATTTTACTTGAACTCAAACAAAATTAAACCCAGTTATAACTTTCGGCATTTGTTATGAAGTTCCCACTCTGGAACTGTCTTCAACTCATTCTTTTAAACCATTAACTGGGAAGATATAGTCATCATTACGCATGTCATGTCATGTCATGACAGATCAGTCATTTGGACCAGAATACTAATTACCAAGTCTTTCTTGACCTCTCATAATAGACGACACGTAAAGCTCAAAATCTTACTGGGCAACTTCTGTGTTGCAAAAAGTAGCACAAAATAATTGCTGCCATCAAAAAGAGGTCTCTGTAATACTAATTTAATTAATTAATTTTTACTCAGTAATATGTTACGTTAATAAATAATAAATGACAAAATGATCAAGTAAATATTTGACACACCAAGATACAAATTACATAAAAATATAATAATCACCAGATAATAAAAAATAAAAGTCGTATAACAGAACTAAAACCAGCGATGTATCGAATTCGTTTCTTATTTAATGATTAGGGCTATTATTTGTAGATCGGTGATTCTCAAATTTTGTGAAACTACACTTAATAAAAATTTGTTGAGTTTGTTCAAATAAGACCTCTTTTGCAAATGAGATTATGCAGAATGATATTGCACTAATGACTAAGCCACGCCTTTCTGCAACACAATTGCTATGGTAACGATGACATCACACTTCAAGTATGATCATTCACTATCATCTTAGTGATTGCCAAAGCTGGAAGACATAACCGAAAACGAAAGTATCCCATTATTATTATTATTATTATTATTATTATTATTATTATTATTATTATTATTATTATTATTATTATTATTATTATTATTATTATTATTATTATTATTATTTAGATAATAATAATATTATTATTATTATTATTATTATTATTATTTAGATAATAATAATATTATTATTATTATTATTATTATTATTATTATTATTATTATTATTATTATTATTATTATTATTATTATTATTATTATTATTATTTAGAGAGTTTAGTTCTTGCCTACGGCAAGAACTAAACTCTCTAAAGCAACAGTACGAGCTCTCAAACCAACAGCAGCACAAAAATGACCTCCTCATAAATGGTCTCCCAGAAATAGCTACGGAACCTCTAAGAGACACTGTAATACAACTAAGCCAAAAAATCGGCTCCCCTATTGAACCAAGAGACATCCAGTCAGTGCATCGGTTACCACAAAAAAGGAAAAGAGAAAATAATACCCGTCCTTCTCCCGTCGTAGTGCGACTCACCAACAGCCTAACAAAAACTACACTTATAAAAGCTAGCAGAATTAAAAATCCAGTAGTAAAGGATCTGAAAGGAGACCAGGACAATACCCCAATATACTTGTCTGAATACCTTACTCCACACTATCAGAAAATATTCTACCAAGCAAGGAAAGTAAAAACAGAAAACAATTACCAGTTTATATGGATAAGAGACAGCAAAATATTCCTTAGAAAGACACAAGACTCAAAACCAATCGAAATAAAATCCGTAGATGACCTCAACAGGCTGTCACATTGAAAGGAATATTGACGTAAAGAAGGACCAGCACCCCAACCAACATGAATGCACACCATCAAGCAGACGTAATCACCCCAGAACATGATAATTGCCACATTCTGAAATCAATATCAGAATGGAAACAACTGACAATCCCCAAAAAAGGACTATCTATTCTCCACATCAACATCAGAAGCATTCAAAAATACTGGCTGACCCTGCAAGCTTATCTGAAGGAAGATATAGACGAAATAGACATTTTAATACTGACTGAAGTATCTACGACAAACGAAGAGGCATCCTCCTACCAAATGCCACACTTCCAACAACACAAACACTGCAGACAAACAAAACGAGGCGGTGGTATAATAATATTTACCAAACATAAACTAGAAGTAACAGAAATAAACTATAAATTAGAATACGCAGAAAACATATGCATCGAAATTAAAAACATCAAACAAGAAAACTCCCTGATATTAAACGCAATATACAGACCACCCAACTTAAGCACCACAAAATTCCTAGAAGAACTAAACAGATGGCTTTCAGCCACGAAAGTAGGCACCTCAAAATACTTGATAATAATAGGAGACATTAATATAAACATTAGGAACATAAATAACAGCACAGAACAATACCTAGACCTATTATCGGCATATAACATAACCCCATCCATACAGTCGTATACACGAGAAGAGATAATCGGAAACACAACAACCTCAACCTGCATTGATCATATAAATATAAGGGCCCCTCCAAACAGCCACACAGCAGCCGTCATAACATGCAAACTAGCAGACCATTATTTCACGGCATTGCAGTTACACACTGAACCAGAACCCATAAAAATCACTGAGACTACAAAACAGTATCATAGCATTGTAAACGAAGCAATAGTGAACGATGAAATCAGAAAAACAGACTGGATGCAGAGAGCATCTTTAGACTCTGCTGAAGCTGTATATAATAATCTTAAACTTGCATTTAACAAAATATACAACAAAGCATTAACAAAAATAAAAATACGCCCCCAAACGAAACAAAATCCATGGATAACAGACAACATACTAACAGACATACAAAGAAAAGATGCCCTATGGAAACAACTTAAGTCACCGAACAATATCTCTTTAAAAGCTGAATACAAAAGAAAACGGAATCTCCTAACAACCCAGATTCGAACGGCAAAAAGAAACTATTACAGCAACAAATTAACAACAGCACAGAATGACATAAAGGAAACCTGGCACCTGATTAATGAAATGCTGGACAATATACACAGAACCACTGCCACAGAAACAATAAAACACAGCTTTGCCTGCGACCCCAAATCCCTTAAACAGTTGGCAAACAACTTTAATCAGCACTTCGTGAACTCTGTCCAAAAGCTACAAGAAACAACCTTTCTCACACATACGAACATTCTCCACTAGGTCCACGAGCAACCCAGTCGATGTGGTTCCCCACAGTAACAAAAGAAGAACTATCACTGGCAATTCAACAAATTAATCCTAACAAAGGACCGGGGATAGACGGAATCAGACCAAAAGACATCAAGAAACACTCAACCGACCTACTTCCAGTTATACAAAAACTGTTAAATAAAATCTTCGAAACGGGACACATACCTGAAACACTGAAGACTGCACTAATCACACCCATACACAAACAGGGAAAAAGAAACATAATAAGTAATTACAGACCTATCGCCACGCTGCCTGTAATCAACCAAATCATGGAGCGCATTGTACATCAGAAACTCTCCACATACGTTGAAAAATTTCAAATCATACCCAAAACACAATACGGCTTTCAAAAAAATAAAGGAACAGCAACACTCCTGGAAGATTTCACAGATCTAATAAACGCTGCATTGGATAAAAACAGAATAACATTAGTGGTATTCATTGACCTAACAAAAGCATTTGACACACTAACACATAAAACCTTGTTAACGAAACTTACCCATATCGGAATTGGAGGTCGTCTACTCCAGTGGTTTAAAGCATACACGAAAAACAGAAAGCACATCACACGTATAGGATCAGCACACAGCAAAGAGGTACATGTAACCTGTGGAGTACCGCAAGGAGCTGTCCTATCTCCCATTCTATTTAACATATACACACACGACATAAGCCAACTCCCCCTAAAAAGTAAAATCTTCCAGTATGCAGACGACACTGCCATAGTATCCATTCACAACACTGCAAAAATCGCTTACAAAAATATGCAACACGACATCAATCAAATCACTAACTGGTTAACCGAAAACGGCATATATATAAACCCTGAAAAAACAAAGCTAATGATATTCAAAAACCCCCAAACCCTGCCCATAGAAACTAAATATCTCACTATCAAACATTCATCCTCCTATACACAAAGTGCAGAACCTAAAATCACAACCATCACACAGGTGAAAACAACACGCTACCTTGGACTTCACTTCGATGCAGATCAAAGTTGGAATAGCCATACAAACTACCTACATACCAAGCTTAGGATAATAGCAAGCAAACTATACAGATTAAAAGACATTGCCCCAACCCACATAAAAATACTAATCTATAAAGCATTATGTGAAAACATTTTAAGATATGCAATCACATCATACACATTCTGCGCAGACTACAGACTTAACAGGCTACAATGGTTGCAAGATAAAATGATAAAACTGATATTCTGGGAACAACCCACTCTTATGCAGGAAGCATGGACAAAACACAAAATATTTAAGGCGAAACACTTACGCCACTACACAGTCATGTTAAAACACTACAGCCCAACATATAGAGTAACCAGAACAACATATCAAATAACAAGACCACAGTCAACAAACAACATAACATATAAGTACAACAATCACCACGGCAAAGCCACCCGAAACGTCTACGTACCTGACATGATAAACAAACTGCCGTTCGACAACAGAAACCTAGGAACATACAGAGAGCTGTTTGTTTGACAACCCCCCATCTCAAAAAACTACCACTACAAGAACACAAAGAAACAAACACACCATGTCTAAATCCAACCCTATTTGCACAAAAAAAAAAAAAAGTTAAACTGTAATAGCAGTCGAAGTCTTTCAAGCACGTACCAACAAACAGTAAAATCAACACCTGGCTTGTGACCACTATAGGAACACAACCATGAAACCACCACCCTCTGTCATCTATTATCTTCCTCAGATAAGCTCTGCTAAGCTTCGAGGAAGAAAATTACTAACTTGCAAGTATCTGTTATACACACTTGTAATGCGTTATAAATATTATATACATATAATTACTACAGCAACTACGTATGCAATTCATCTGAGACATAAAAAAAAAAAAAAAAAAAAAAATTCTGTATAATCCTTATTGTAAATACTGTAAATATTATTATTGTATGTAACTTATACTGAGACATAATAAAATGTAAAAAAAAAAAAAAAATTATTATTATTATTGAATTGTGTGTGTATGCTGCATTACTGCATTGTATCGTGAATTGTGTGCACATCGGTGCCAATCCATATTTAGCTAGTTTAAAAAAAATGTATATTCATATTTATAAAATGTACTCTGCATTTTGTATATCGAATTTTCGTACTGTACAGAAAAGATAATATGTTTCTCATTGTGTGTGTGCAGATACTCTGTGTGATAGTAAACCTTATCATTTTCATTGTAAAAATAAATAAGTCGTTAATAAAAAAAAAAAAAAAAAAATATATATATATATATATATTATTATTATTATCATTATATTCTAAATTCAAAAATTCTGTATAAACCTTATTGTAAATATTGTAAATATTATTATTGTATGTAATTTATACTGAGACATAATAAAAAAAAATAAAAAATAAAAAAAATTATTATTATTATTATTATTATTATTATAGTTCTCCCACCGATTTGAGGTCCCTCGAAACTACTGCGCATGTTAGAAAAAGGAGAATCCATTCCGATAATAGGGTAATCAGTCTGTCTTCTGGGAGGTAATAATAAACAAACTCAGTTTGTTTATTATTACATGTCGGAAAATTTAGCTTTTCTTTTACGAACATTGTTGTTTTTAAAGTGTAACTATTTTGCTTGTATAACAGTTGGAAAAATGTACGTAGAGTGTTAATATGTGCAAATACTACGTTCTACATAAAACAATGTCACTTCGCTCCATGATAAGTTTCCTTTTATTCTGGGACTTTTTAAAACAAAATCCGATTTCATGAAGTATTTTCCTTAAAGTTTCTCTTTTCCAAGGAAAATTAATTTTTTCTTTAAGCACAGAAATCAATTTCGGAACAGTTGGCACTCTTTTCTCGAATACGTAAAATTCGTGAATAGCTCTTCTTATAACGTCTACATCAAAATCATTCAAAGCTACGATTTCGATGGTTTTACTCTGGCGCTTTTTTTTTTTTTTTTTTTTTTTTTAGGAGATTTAAATTTTGGCTTACCTTTACCTTTTGATTCCCTACGAATTCTTTTAACAGTCGACCCCGATACGCCCGCAGTTGCACTTGCACGTTTTATGACTTGAGAAAGGGGAACAAGAAGACGGCCTTCTGACAATTCTTTTTCGCAGAATGTCAGCACATTATTCAATATTCTTTTGCAAGAGCTACTGAAACGTGTAACAATAGAACTTGTAGACTGTACTGGATCCATCATACAAATTAATAATAAAAAAATAATGCAAAAAGAGAACAACAAAAATCAAGCTAGTACTAGTACAGCGACAGACAAGAAAGCACGTGATTTCGCATATTGGCGACCAATTCGTACATCCTTCATTTCTTTCTCCCCTTCAGCATGAATCGACTATTCTTGGCACAAATCCAACAAGGGATCTAGAAATGGTGGGAGAATTATACTACTACTACTACTACTACTACTACTCTAAAATTATTAATAGAAAAAGAGAAGAGAATTTTAAAAAGAAACACACGTGGCCTTTATTGATTATGAAGAAGCTTTTGACAAAATTAGTAGACAAAAATTGTTCAAAATATTAACCGACTTAAATATATCAAACCAACTTTGGCTATCCATTCAAGAAATATATACACAGTGGCGGCTCGTGGCTTGAAATCGTGTGGGGTGCTGCAACTTTCGAAATATACATACACATGTATATTTCGAATATACGTGTATACGTATATTCGAAAGTGTATACGAGTTTGGATAAAATATCAAAATTATGCTAAAAATTAAAAAAAATTAAACATGAAAAAATATTGTTTATTATCGGTAAAATTATACAGTTTAGTATAATTCAAAATTACTTAAAAATAAAATCCATTCCTTTAATTGTAATTAAACGAATGGATTTTCAAATTTTGGACATTACAATTAAATGCTTTAATTGTAATGTCCAAATATTTAAAGAGACGGAGTAAACACGATAAGCACTACGAATACTCTACTACTGGGCGCAAACTGCATATAAACAACAGTGGAACTGCGCGATTGACAGTGCCGCATTACGCTAATAGCTCGCATCTCACTATGACGTGCATATGCTTGCGCGCGTAGCAATATGGCACTGTGGTAAACACAGTGCTGCTAGCGTCCTTCGCACTCCTAAGTGCTGCAAGATGGATTTTTGTTATTTTTTATACAAAATAAGAGAATTGTATAGGATTGTTGATGATAAAATTAAATATTACAAGCAAATATAAATAAATATATTTATATATCGAGAAAAATTGGCGGTGCTACAGTTCCTCAGTGCCTATCACGAGTCGCCCGTATATATACAGGAAACAAATAGCAGTTAAATTAGAACACATCTCAGAATGGAAAAATATATCAAGATTAGTGTGACAAGGATGTATCCTCTGACCTCTGCATTTCAATATATATATAAATAAAATTATAACAATCTGGAAACAGTACAATCCATTTGGTATACAATTAACCCCACAAATGAAGATAGATACACTACTATTTGCAGATGATCAAATAATATTAGCTACATCAGAAGATGGTTTACAAAGATCATTAAAAGTATTAAATGATATCTCAAAGCAATATAATATGACAATATCCAAAGAAAAAACAAAAATAATGGCATTCAAAGGAGAAAACCCAATATGAAGTAAAATAGTGATAGATAATCAAATATTAGAACAAGTAAACACTTTCAGATATTTGGGATGTGATCTATCATACGAAGAAGAAAAAGACATAGACACTAAAATATCAAATATTCAAAGTATATGGCATAATAAATAACATATTTAAGCTATCCCTGGTACAAAAACATACACGTCTTGTTAAAACAAACCCTACTATACGGAAGCGAAACATGGACCATAAAAAGAAAAGATGAAAAACGAATTCAAACAGCAGAAATGAAGTTCCTCAGAAAAACAGCTGGATATACCAAGTGGGAGGACCATAAAACAAATGAAGAAATTTTACAATCCCTGAATATAAAGCCAGTTAATTACTACATAAGACAGTATAAACAAAAATGGATAGAACATTTAAATCGAATGGACAACAGACAAAAATATTATAGAAATATAAAATAAGTGGAAAAGGAAGAATCGGAAGAGACCAAGAAAGAGATGGAGACCGAAACAAACCACCTGGCCTAAAATCCATGTTAAGAAGAAGAAGAAAAAGATTATTGTTGTTATTATTATTATTATTAATTATTAATATTATTTGTAAGCTTACAAATAAGCTTCGAGGATGAAAGCTGAGAAATTACATGTCCTCCAAGATTTAAACAAAAAAAAATCCAAACCCATATATCACATTTCAGTGCTGTAGTTACAGCACTTAAATGATTGTAAATATATATATAACTCATTGCTAAATGAACAAATGCTGTATTATTATTATTATTATTATTATTATTATTATTATTATTATTATTATTATGAGAAAAGAAAGGAAAAAACTGGTTACAAAAACAAAACAAAACAAAATTAAACCTGTTGTAAATAGATAATCACAATATTAATCATAATTTTAATTTAAAAAAAGGATTGAATTTTTTTTAAAGAAAAATATGTAATCAAGTATGAATCATATGTAAAAAAATGTATGTAATGTTGTATCGTTGTAATCACATGTATGTAATGTATGTATCATATCATATGTATGTTCACTATGTGTTTTCTTTCAACTCAATGGTTGGTGTAGTAGCAATGCTATATTACTAGAGAAATATATATGTGTATTCATAGAAAAAATTATTATTATTATTATTATTGTAACTCGGTCTCTATATAGATTCCCACCTTAAATGGACAAAACGTATAGAATACCTACACACCAAACTCCGGATCTTCGCAACAAAACTCTTCCCAGTTAAAGACGTTATTCCATCCATCATAAAAATACTCCTATATCACGGTATGCGAATCCCTACTCAGATACGGAATAACAGTCTATACAAACACATCAAACAACCACCTAACAAAATTAGAAACATTACACAGGAAAATCGTGTCAACAGTGATCTGGACACCTTACACGCAACAACCAATATCTGACAAGCACATGGCGATACACAGAATTCTGAGCATTAAAAATCTGAAACACTACATGACATTAACAAGGGATTACTTCAACATCACCTATTGAAACAACAGAGACACATATCGTATAACACGACCCACAACAACTCGCTACATCCCCACACCCTTCAACAATTCATACGGTTCTTTTGTGAGATCACATCAGATACCCACGCAACTCAACAACCTACCAAGAAATTTAAAACACATAGATAACTACAAAACATTAAAACACGAACGCTGGAAAATATACCAACAAAGTTAAGAAACCATTAACACTAATATACACATCACAAATCACTAGCATCCAATGCCAACATCCCATGCATAAACAGTAATAACAACAACATAAATAGTTAAATTAAGGGGATATTAAATCCCACATAGTTTTAAAACCGAATAAGAAACTCAAAGATTGAAATCAGAGAGTTTCTTGCCGAATATAGTAAACTATAAAGTATCGGCGACACCAGCGTTAGCCAATGCAAGTGATCCTAGTACGTAGTACAATACCGGACGACTCGTTGCAAAGGTGGGGGAAGTTCAGATCGCTATTCTTAGGTATTTTCCATAATGTAAAAACACATTTCCAAGGAAATGTATGCTGTTATTACATTATGGAGGGAGGTCACTACCCAGACCGGTTTCAGCCTTTTTTGAGGCTTCATCAGTGAGTAGCTAGACCTAATACCAAATACTAGGATCACTTGCATTGGCTAACGCTAGTGTCGCCGATACTTTATAGTTTACTAGATTCGGCAAGAAACTCTCTGATTCCAATCTTTGAGTTTCTTATTCGGTTTTAAAACTATGTGGGATTTAATATCCCCTTAATTTAAGTAATGTTTTCATTGCTGAAATGAAGCTTATTAGCTCTTTATACTTAAATAAATAGTTAAGCCTAAATCCCACTCTCTTCACAAAAGCTAACCCAAGCTTCGAAGTAGGTAGGATTAATTCGCCTCACTCAATCACATGTAATCCTTATAACCAAAGAAGCAGATTATGTAATAAAACAGTTAGTAAAATGTACAACAATAAAGAAGATACTGATTATTAAGTGATAATATCATTAATATAATACTCTTATGTAACATGAAAAAATAATGTAATAAATTATCCTTATAATCAAAAAATTATATAAACGAAAAAATTATTATACAAAAAATATGAATAATCTTCACTTTAACGTTAGAAGAACGTGTGTTGTAAATACATAATATACAGGCAAAAATACTATTAAAATTTTTTGTTGAAATCAATGTAAAAAATGCAGCACTTAGAGTTGATTTCTGTGAAATTATAAGTTGCAATAACTTGTCTATTGTATGTGTAAATATTTTAGCAATCAATAAATTACTATTACTATTAAAAAACTATTATTATTATTATTATTATTATTATTATTATTATTATTATTATTATTATTATTATTATTATTATTATTATTATTCTGTATATTCTATATTCAAAAATTCTGTATAATCTTTATTGTTAATATTAGAAGAACATGTGTTGTAAATACATAACATAGAAGCAAAAAATACCATTAAAATTTTTAATTGAAATCAATGTAGAAAATGCAGAACTTAGAGCTGAATTCTGTAAAATTATAAGTTGCAATGTCAATCAAGATGTTTATTGTATGTGTAAATATTTTAGCAATCAATAAAAATATGCTAATTATAATATTATTAATAATATTATTATTTGTATACTAAACTTGTAACAAAATATAGCAACATTGGTTAAGTTTTCCTCAATGTATTACATGTAATTGGAAAGATAATAAACTCTAGTTAAAAAACAAACAAACAAACATATATATATATACATAGATGTGAAAAGTTTTTTACCTTGGGGATAATATATATTAAGGATACTAAGTAATTTTGTAAACTTGGTTTTTTTTACTCCTTCTCCCAAGTAAGCAAAACAGTTAAGTTTGCGCCTGAACGTAGTTTAAGTCTAAAGGTAGTGCAACACCAGGGCAACTCGTTGTAAAGGTGGTTAAAGATCTGATCACTATTCTTAGTATTTCCCATAATGTAAAACACTTCTCACTAAGAGATGTATACTGTTATATATTATATTATGGGTGTGTGTGTGTGGGGAGGGTCACTACCCAGACCGGTTTCAACCTTTTTTGAGGTCTCCTCAGTGAGTAGCTAGACCCTGAAATACCAAGGTTTTTAGTAATACAGAGCCTTATCAACTTTACCTATACAAGCTGCTACAAGGTGCTTTTACTTTGAATAAGAAACTCTGGATAAGATAAAGACGTGAAAAGGTTCTTACCTTGGGGATAATATATATTAAGGATGCCAAGTAATTTTATAAACTTGTTTTTTTTTTACTCCTTCTCCCAAGTAAGTAAAACAGTTAAGTTTGCGCCTGAACGTAGTTCAAGTCTAAAAGTAGTCAAAACTTTTCACATCTTTATCTCATCCCGAGTTTCTTATTCAAAGTAAAAGCACCTTGTAGCAACTTGTATAGGTAAAGTTGATAAGGCTCTGTATTACTAAAAACCTTGGTATTTCAGGGTCTCGCTACTTACTGAGGAGCCCCCAAAAAAGGTTGAAACCGTATTTATTTATTTGTTTATTTATTTATTTATTTATTATGATTATAGACATGTGCCGGCCTTGCTAGCCGAGTGGTTAGCGTATCCACTCTCCAGCCAAAAGGCCGCCGGTTCGAATCCCGCTATCGGCATGGATGTTCGTGATTGCCTCTGAGAGTGGTAGATAGTGGATGGAGGAGACGGAGTGTTTTAGAATAGGTGCCCTCCCTGGATGAGTCTTTGGACTCCTTGGAGGTGTAACATAATAAAAGTAACAAATAATAGTAATAAATATATATTTAAAAAAGTATTCTTATTATTCAGAATTTGCAATATTAATAATGGCAGCCAGTACATTTTTCAGTGATATATAAATTTATATATCACTTCAGCGCGTTGAGTATTATTTGCAATCTCACATACTTAAAAAATAAATAATAATAAATAAATAAAAACGAATTAAAGTTTAAAACATTTCTACAGACGATCGTCTAGCATTGGTGTTACTCTAAGGATGACACACCAAGTAATTGTCGGAATGCCGTCTCAAATCGTGACCGACTGACCTCCGGCAGGTGTCACCGGAATAATAGCCAACACACGTGTACATCCCAATCTCGAGCAGATGAAGAGAGTTAAAAGCACTCCAACTGTAGATCGTGTGTTTCACTCCACCTTGACCCACTTGGGCATTGTGAACCATAACACCGTAGTTAGCACTACTTAATTGGCCACAGCCTCCGGATGGCTCTGTGAAATATAGGTCGTTTATCTTCCCCCTGTGCAATTGTTGTCTGTGTGTAATGGTGACGTTGTGAGTGTTTTCGCCTTGCCATCGGGGGTCTTATAACAAATACGCATCTGGTTTTGTTTGTTTTAATAGGTCTATAACTTCATTTAGTTGCTTGAAACCCAATGGACGTTACGTGGTCTTAACCAATATTTGAGCGCGCAACCCCAGTGGATTTCGAAGTTTTTCACTGTCTAGGCCATTCATTATAGAAGTAGAATGTAGTCCTGAGGCGTAGGAAGTGTTCCACTACTCGAACACTTGCATTTTATAAAATATATGCATTATTATTGACAAATTATGCACTGCTACCTAGTAGCATGTCTGTTAACTAATACTCAACTGTAAGACGAAGGATATATATTTATTATTATTATTTGATACCTCCAGGGAGTCCAAAGACTCATCGAGGGAGGGTACCTGCTCTACAACTCTATCTCCACCACTCAATCCACCAACTAACCGCAACCACACCACCGCCACCAACCGCCGACCACCACTACTAGATTTTTTTAGATTTTTAAATTTTAAATTTTAGATGCTACTATATTTTTATTTTTTATTTTATTTTTTTCGAACTAGTTTCTCAGTTTGTATTTGAGAGAGAGAAAAATGTTTGTGAAATTGATACTCTGTAGAACAACAAAATTTTTTGTTACCTTTTTTAAAAAAAAATCATATTTCGACATAAAATAAACCTCCCCTGAAAACAAGTGTAATTACTTTTTTATATATATTTAAACTACGACAACATCTTTAAAGGCCACAGACGATCTTAGCTTTAGAGGCTTTAATTATTATTATCATTGTTACTATTATTATACGAGCACCTCCATGGAGTCCGAAGACTCATCGCAGGCGACCCAATTTATTCATACAATCTATAATACTACTCCTTGAACCCGTTAACAGAAAAAGCACTCGCAACTGACTCTGGTAACCCATTCCACTCATTCACCACTCTCCAAGCAAAACATCTAGTCCTCACACACCTATTAACCACACCTTTATTCAACTTCCGGTGATGAACCCTTGTTCTGGTTCCTCTAGTGCTGAAACATTTTCCTTGCATCTATCTTATAAAACCCTTTAAGCAACTTAAATGTTTCTATCATATCCCCTCTTTTTCTCCTATCAACCAACTTCTGCAATCCACACACCTTGAATCTATCCTCATAGGAAACATTCCACAGGCCATTCACCATCTTGGACACTCGCCTTTGAATACTCTCCACCGCTTCCTCATCCCAAGAAACCCAGGGGACCAAACTGGAGCACAGTAATCCAGATGTGGGCGTATCAAGGCCTTATAAAGAGGAATTACAACTTCCTTATCTCTACTTGTTAATGTGTTCATCACTAGCCAAGTAATCTTATGGGCTAATTTAGCAACTTTAGTACATAAATTTGTACATAAATTATCATTTATGTACAAATTAAACAGCAATGATCCCAGCACTAAACCTTGTGGCACGCCACTAGTCACCTGTTTTCACCTTGATTCTGCTCCTCCATATATCAATTTTCGATATCTCTCCAGCAGCCACCCTCCTATCCACATAACCAGTATCATATCCATCCCCATCTGTTCTAATTTGCATAACAGTGTTCTATGTTATATTCTATCAAATGCCTTTGCAAAATTCATCAAAATCATCGTGTAGCCTTGGAACTTGGCTAATTACTATTCAATATTTAATTGAATAGTAATTAGCCGCTTTAGAACACCTACATAAGAACGTAAAACGTTGACAATAATTGTATTAAACAAACAATTTTTTTAATTAAATAAATTAAAAATAAAACTTGCACAATATCTTTTGGGCAACAAAAATATCTTCCACTAGAGGCGCGCTAAGCAGACTGTTGTCATGGTAACGTGACGTCACGTCTGTGTTTTTCGATTAGTGAAACTATTGTAATATTATTATAGAAAGAGACTGAGGTGGGTAAAAATGTATTACGAGAAAGAAAGAAATTATATAAAATTTCATTATATTATCTGCGGTTAACATATATTCACATATCAGAACGAGATATAGAGAGAAATTAAAGTATAAAAAATCTGTATAATTTGCAATTACGCAAATACGAATGACTCAAATATATATTCATATTTGCTGCACAGTGTCGGTATTGTTTTAATCATTTCAACAAATTTCGAACATATAAACTGATTTTGACTAAAGGAAGTTTGATACACTGACACAATATACACTGATACACTGAGATAATATGATACACTGACCTCATAAGCCTAAGGTGTTTTCGCCAATAATCTAAACAACTGAACTCGATCCAAGCAAGCTTCGCGCGTAAACTGTTACTAGGACAGCTCGCGCGAGGTATTAAAAGATATAATTAGCAACTGCGTTGTAAGTTTTTGTCTACTTTCTTTTACTTCTTGTATAGTGTTTGGAATTTATGTTCTTTTATTCGCGCTATTCAAGTGAAGTCGTCTGACAGGATATTATCACTGAAGTAAATCATGCAATACTTCAAGGTATTGAATATTGAATACCGATACTGAAAATCGGATTATGACTCCCATAAACCCAATTCATTATAGCTTTCAGAACATTGCCATATTGGGAATTGTAAGGGAAAAAAATAAAAACACGATTTCGGTACTCATTCCTTCTAATTTTAACAAGAAATAATTCCAACGAAGTATGCAATTTTTTTTTTTTAAAAGCAACAAAAAATTCAATAATTTTTATTATTAAAATTATGATTATATAATTATGCGTTTACAAAACATTTTTTTTTCTTAACAATGAAATTCATACAAATGTTCCCTTTTTTTGTATAATGTATTAATAATAGTTACTGTTGATGGTAATTTATAGTTGCAGTTAAATAAGATTACATTTTTAAACAGTATTTATACTGTTTAAAAATGTTACCTGTTACAAAACCTTAATGTGAATTCATCTGTGGGATTGGATGGTATACCAACTCGGGTCTTACGTGAAGCGGCTAAAGAATTGTCAGTGCCCTTGACCATTTTATTTAATTTGAGTCTCGGGTCTGAGTTAGTCCCGAGGGGGTGGAAAGAGGGGGAAAATAGTTCCACTGCAAAGAGCAGGGTCCAAGACTGCTGTTGCAAATTACTGACCGATCAGCATATCAGGAATCGTTGTCAAGGTTGTGGAAATATTAGTCAAGAGCAAAATACAGGCGTGGATAGATGAAAATGGGATACTGTATGGTAGACAGCATGGTTTTGTGAAAGGTAGATCATGCCTCAGTAACTTGCTCACGTTTTATAACACAGTGACGGCTGCACTGGATAAGAGTCATGGGCATTGGCGTAGCTAGAGCTTTTGCCACCCGGGACGATCCCTGAGTTTGCTGCCCCTCTTAATACACACCAAAAATATTACAAAAAAGTCTAAACGACGTATATGGAAATAAATTAAAACACTCTGTTCATTTTTGAAGTAAAACTTTAATTTCAACATTCTAAAATGTTATTTTTCTTGCTTTTCTGTTAGCAAAATCGTCGATGACATTGGCGAAGTCTATTTCATAGTAATGTAGGTAATTCTTAATCAATTTTATTTAGAAAAACTCCTCTCACAACTAGCAACACTTACAGCAATTGTGAGGAAAATTCGCAGTAGTATTACGATATTTGGAAATGAGTTCTCCAGACTGTATTTTAGAATTAACTGCAAAAGTTCAAAAAGGTTCAAAGTGCCGCCCGGGGCGGATTGCCCCCCCCCCCTCCGCAACCCCTTAGCTACGCCACTGGTAATGGGTATACAGTGATACTGCTGGACCTTGCCTAGGCCTTTGACAGGATACCACATGGAACCCTAATCAGTAAACTGCAGCACATGGGGATGGATATAGGTAAGATGGATAGGAGGGTGGTTGATGGAGAGATATCAGAGAGTAGTTTATTCAGGGGTAGAGTCTAAAAGACGACCTGTGACTAGTGGTGTGCCGCAGGGTTCTGTTCTTGGACCACTGCTGTTTAATTTCTTCATTAGCGATATAGGAAGGGATCTGAGAGGAACAGTTCATTTGTTTGCGGATGATGCAAAGTTGGGTAGAGTAATAGTGAATGCAGAAGATGTCAAAATTTTGCAGGATGATTTGGATAGATTGGAGGTCTGGTCTAAGGAGAATGGATGTCAATTTAATGTGACAAAATGTAAGGTTATGCATTTTGGGGTGAAAAGATTAGCAGCAGTATATCACATTGGTGGAACTGTACTCCAGGAGATTGACGAGGCCAGGGATTTGGGCGTGTTGGTGGATAGGGAGATGAAGTTTAGGGGGAATATTGCATAAGTGGCTAAATCAGCTCATCAAATCACTTGGTTACTCAAGAATACTTTGACGAGCAGAGACAAAGAGGTTATTGTTCCTCTGTATCGAGCCTTGATAAGACCCCATCTAGACTACTGTGCCCAGATCTGGGTGCCAGGGTTTCTTCTTAATGGGGAGGAGGTGGAGAAGATCCAGAGACGAGTGACCGAGATGATAGCAGGTCTATGGAATGAACCTTATGAGAACAGGTTGAAGATTTGTGGGTTGCAGAAATTGGTTGATAGGCGGAAAAGGGATGATATGATTGAGACATTCAAATTACTGAAGGGTTTCTATAAGATTAATTCAGAGGGTATTTTTCAGAACAGGTCTGGTGGTGGGAGGACTAGGGGCCATCCATGGAAACTGGGCAAGAGTGTGGTTAGCAAGGGTGTTAGAACTAGGTTTTTTACTTGGAGAGTGGTGAATAAGTGGAATAAGCTGCCAGAGTCTGTTGTGGGTGCCAAGACTGTGAATGAGTTCAAGGCGAAGTATGATAGATAGTGTGCGAAGGCCGAATAGTTTTTCTTGATATGATGTTTAGGGCCTCCCTCGATGAGTCCAAGGACTCATTGGAGTTGCCCGTAATAATAATAAAAATAATAATAAAATTAAATTTTTTTCTTTCTATTTATCTCGGTTGAGATGTAATGTTTCAGCTTGCATCCTCGAAGCTTTTTTTGTATTAAGCTTATCTGAGGATGATACCGATTATTTATTTTTTATTGGTTTGATTGCTGTGATGCAAGTAGGCTGATGTTTGAGAGGTCAAACGAATGATCTGAAAGGTCTGATCAAAGTGAAATTTCCGATATATTCTGGTGTGATTACATCTGTCTGATGGTTCACATTCATTTTTGTTGTGGTCTTCTTTTTGAACTAATTAGGAGTCTTTTTTTTGTTTCCACCGGGGCAGCCTTTCTATGTCTTCTGAACTTTTGATTTCTATCGGCTTTGAAGTTTGTGAATAATAATAATAATAATAATAATAATAATAATAATAATAATAAAATGGGCCAGAAGAATACACATCATTAAGAGACATAACATGCTAGCCTCGTAGCCATAGCAACTTTGGTCGTCCTTCAAATTTTATCATATTTTGAACTTACATGCATGTATGTTCAAAATATGATTTTGACTGAAGACTCATTTTTCTTCCTTTTCGTAACGTCATTTTTTAATAGTTTAAAAATTAGCAACCATTAAAATAGTTTTTAATTCACAACCATATGCCTGGGGAAGGAGTGTCCTAGGTTCGATTCTCGTCGACGACGTGAGGAGCTGAAGGATCTTCCTCACCCATAGCCAAGTTAGCCGGTCTTGGGAGTGGACAGCAGGGTTTTTTCCCCAGTTTATTCTGGGGTTTTTCATCCTGCAAGCAGGCAAACCGGTTCCGTGAACACACACGCGGATTTCAGTCGGGAATATTGACCCAGCCATAGGTCTGATTCGTCAGCTATGTCGGTTCCGAGCCCGGATAAAATTTGGGGGACTAAGATGGTGCCGTACATCTCGTAAAAGGGACTCACGGCCGCTGTATCATCATACGATAATAAATAAAATAAATAAATAAGAGTAATAATTCAATAATAATTTTAAATTTATCGAGTTACGGTATGGTTATAATGTTTACACATTTACAGTTCCGTCATAGTGTTTTTCAACTTCGCAATACAGTAACAGTGTTTATAAAATTTAAAAAATATGCATTATTATTATATGTATTATATGACTGAAGAACAGCGAGATAATCAACATAAGACACGCGGAGTTTGAAATATGACTGAAGGGCAAACAAACAATCCCTGAGAACAAAAACGTGATCACGAAAGTAGACCAGGTAATAATAGAAAGACTTCGATTGGTGAAATCGTTCTAGATATCGTTGAACCATCACTAATCGGAGGATTAACGAATAAAGGCGCGTGATATTGATTTGGGAAAAAAATGAATGATTGACGATAGTTTCAACATGCAGGGAGCAAAGATTACGTTTTTGTAAGGGGAGTTTATTCTCTTGACCAGGAACTCCTAAATGGCAAAGGTTCAGGATACAGTTCAGGATTATTAGTTCAGGATAAAGTTCAGGATACAGTTTCCTCTTGTTATGACGTGCAACAGCGTGCGGATTTAGTTGGGCACCGAGGCCCCCCCCCATTGTGTAACTACTAATTCCATGGATATCAATTAATTAGTCATTTGATTTTAAGTAAATGTAGTTCGAAATATGTCTTGGATTTTCAATGATGCATATGTAAAGTGCTTCGTGGTGCAAGCTCCAAAGGGGATTTATTGTTTTAAAAATGGGCAGCTGTTGCTCCATTCAAAGTGGGAATCTGATCAATAGCGGACTATTATTATTATTATTATTATTATTATTATTATTTTGGATTATATATGTTATTTTATATACATATAGTTTTTATTTATTTATTTATTTTTATATCGTTTTCTACTAGCTTTAAAGCAAAGTTTTTCTTGAAGGGGAATTTTCATCGTTGCTAAGGTAATATTCTGATTTTCCTTGACCTACAACTGTTTCCCAGTTTAGGAGTTTTGTTGATATATAGTTAAATCGCTACAAAAAGTTTCCCTGGAACGTCTTACCAGGAAATGTACGACACGACACTGCAATTGCGCTATTTCAACTTGTATACTAGTTTCGATGTAATCATCACTGTCACAACGATTTCGGGTTCATGGGCGTGTCCTACGTTCCTTTTCGAAGTTGGGTCTGCGATATTATAGAGTGGAAAGTACTGGGTTTTGGATATTGACTAAGATTCGGGGACGTGTTTTGACTTCAGCTGAAAAACAAAAAAGTGCCTTTTTTATTTCTGTATTCAGGCTTGATGGAGGAATATATAAAAAAAAAAAAGATATTTCGAAAGCCCCAAGAAAGAAATCAACGAGAAGAAATGCATGAAGTAATCATTATTCAGGTCTGTGTGAGTCAGAGTTCAGAAGAGAGATGGGGGGGGGGAAGATTCACGGAGAGGGCGTGAGCCTGTTTTTCAACGAACCTGACAGTGTGCGAAGATGGTTAGCATGCGATATCTGAGTCCAACACGTGTAAACATCGCGTTCTCGGCTTGTTTCTTATGTTTTATCGTTTTAGGAAGTGCACTCCTTCTGTGAAGGCATCCCTGTCCCCCAAGCATTGCAATCTCTCTCTCTCTCTCTCTATTGTGTGTGTGTGTGTGTGTGCGTGCGTTAAATATTAATTAACGAAAGCACATTCATTTTCTGCCATAGTATTTTCCGAAACATGAAGCCAGATTTGGACTGAATTTCTAAAATATTTATCGGTTAAATCGACTTGCAAATTGGTTTAATTTTAATGAGAGTCATTTACTTTACACATTGATTCCTATTGCGTTTAACTAAGTACTCTTGTTATGGTTGTTGCAGTGGCATACTTGCTTATACTTACAGCATACATAGGTCAGATCAATCGTAACAGATTGCTTTATTTAATCACGTGATCCAACATGCTTAAACGTCGCATTTCAAAACGAAGACTCGAAGATACATAAATCGAGGACCGAATGCATTCGCAAAATTGTCCAGCAACAGAAAACTCGAAATCATTCATTGGCAGACGGAACGTTGTTGGAAGGAATTGTACCGTCAAACAAGACAGGCTTCAATTGACGAAGAAACATACTGGAATGTCCCCAATGGTGGACCCTATCAGGGATGGCACTTCCATAGCATTTGTGCTCGGGTTGTTCTTATTAAGAAAATGTATCACAGTTGTTTCTCTCTGAGTAATAACGATCTCAAAAAAGTATTCTTATTAATTCTCAATAACGCAAGCTACAAAATGAAATTAAAAGCGAACATTATAGAAATTAAATGGGTGTTAAATCCAACATTATTTCAAAGCCGAATACAGAAACTATAAAAGTTTCGTCGAAGTTTGAACAAGAGAGCTTACTGGGATACACTGCTACTCCCGTAAGCTCTCTGGTCAAACTTCGCCGAAACTTTTATAGTTTCTTTATTCGGCTTTGAAATAATGTTGGATTTAACACCCATTTAATTTTTTATATAATTTCGCATCGCCGAAGTGAAGCCTTTTAGCTCTTTATTTCGGTAAAAGCGAACAGCTTGCAGATCACCCATCTAAAGATTATTTACTCAGTGAACGATCTCGGTACTGTCTGCAGTGGCGTCATCTGGTGGTTATTCGGGTAACTTTTTCATGAAATGTCGTAAAATGTTGTCTTTTAACTATTTGTACAAAAATAATTGAGTATTCCTTTTGTTATTTTCGCAACTACAGACCTCAATGCAAGACTAAACTATTACATGCACCGAACATCACCTAGCAGATCTGGGATTATGAAATTACTACACGATTTCTAATACGTAAGTAGGCAGACAAGATGGCTTTCAAATTATATTATCGCATATTGCTTATTTTTAGAAGCTTTACTTATTATTATTTGCGCGCGAAAATAATTTGTGTGCGTGCGTGCGTGTGTGTGTGTGTGTGTGTGAATGCCCTAGTATTTTATAAAAAAATTAAAAGCATAACTTTTTTAACACAGTTTATTGTCTTTTCGAAAAATTACGAGTGTAGGGTACATTGTTTACCCCCTCTACACACACACACACACACACACACACACACACACACACACACACACACACACACACACACACACACACACATTTGTTTGCTGTGTTGGGAATGATGTTTGGTAGGTCTGATTCCCTTTACACACACACACACACAAACTTGGAATGTACTGATGCGTCCCTGAACTGGAAGCCTGAGCGAATATATTGTGTTTCATTAAGTTTGTATGGTATTTTGGGTGCGTGTTTCATGTGATGGTAGTATGTCCTTAGCGCTCTTTTCAGGCTATTGTAGTTTGTAAAGTTTGTGTATTCAAAAGGTAATTTGTTTATCATGTCTGGGATGTAGAAGTTTCGCGTGGCCTTTCCGTAGTGATTATGGTATTTATATGTGATATAATTAGTAGTCTGAGGTCTTGTTTTACGGTATGTATTTCCGACTGTCCTGTAGTTGGCATCGAAATAATGTTTTAGCAAAGCAAATAATAATAATAATAATTTTGACAAAGATTATTATCACCTCCACAGATACAGATTATTTACAAACATAAAATTGAAGTATTACTATTACATTTTTGTTCACTACTAATATTCAGCACATAATGTTAAGTGAATATCTTATTTAAATGTGTGTAAATAATATTACTAAGAATGTATTTTACCTTTTTTCTCATATATTTACAATGATTCATTTTCATATTAAGGATATTGGTTGTGGAATAATTTTATATGAATAGACACAGAATTATTTTCGGCATTTTGTCATTTACATTTATATTTCCATCTGCAGTTCATTTTAATTTACAAATTGTATCTACAGTTTATTTTATTTTATTTTATTTTTTCGTTATCACTGAGGAATGCTGAATGGATTAATTTCACTTTTTAACATTGCTATTTTCTGAACCAATAATAATAATAATAATTTTTTTAATAATAATAATTTTATTGATCTCTCAAATATTTACAAATATACAATGATCATCTTGAGTAACATTCAGTATATTAGTTTACAAGGTTTAGCACAAAGTGCTACATATAATGAAATTTCAATAATAATGATGATAACATAGTATTTTTGCTATCTTTTAAAATAACAATCACAGTCATAATTTACAATTATATAGTTCAGAGTTACACAAGTTATATAATATTACATCTTGTAGTTTACTAGTGACTAAAGTTAAAGTTGCTACTGAGGAGAGCGTTTGTCCTGAACAAAAACACTGTTGCAGTGATGATAATAATTTACCTGAGGATTCGTTGACATTAGAAAGAGCTCGGTTAAAAGAAATTAATCGGAAATCGACCAGGGAATTGGAAAAGGTGGAAAAAACGTTTGTCTAAACTTGGACAGGATAAGAAAAAGGATGGGAACAACAACAGGCAGAAAAATATTGAACTTGGTAATCAAAATATTAATAACAAGTCAGTTAATATCTAAGAAAAAAGAGGTGATATGGTATGGTGACTCAATTTTAAAATTTGCCTTTTCCGAGGGAGTCACCACTTCTAGTTTCCCGGGGGCGAAAATTAAAAATATGACAAACGGAATTGAAAACAAAAAAGAAATGTAAAAGAAATGGTAGTGCAGGTAGGTGCTAATAATTGAAGTGGTGACAAACACAGTGTGAGAGAAGATGTGAAAGGTCTGTTGAAAGAAGCGAGAAAGAAATGTGAGAGAGTAAAAATTGTAGGATTACTACCTAGATATGATAGTACTGAGTTAAGAAAGAGGGCGATGATAGCAAATGATTTCACGCGCAGGCTATGTAGAAGATATGGATGTGAGTTTTTAGACGTGCGGGGTGTGTTTAATGGCAGAAAAGACTTGTATAAGAATGATGGCCTGCACTTGAATTCATTTGGAATCAGAAGCCTGGAGAAATTACTTCTTGGTATAAGACTTAATACAGAGAGTCAGGGAAACTAGATCATCAAGAGAGGAATGGGAAAATGTGTGTGAAAGTTCAGCTATGGCATGCAAAGGTAATTAAGATATGAATGCCTTTGAACATGGTTAAGTATGTGGCGAAGGAGCGGAAAAATATGCTTTGGGTTCAGATCTTTTAAGTATGTCTGGTGAGGGGAAAAAGAGAAAATTCTAGAACAAGACCAAATACATTGCATATCTAATTATAAGAATAGGCTAGGTCGTAATTCATTATGTCTATACACAAATGCCAGCAGGAACATTAGAAACAAAGGGGTTGAGTTCGTTGCTTTATTGAATACGATGTGGCCTAAGATTGTTGGCGTTAGTGAAACCTGGCTATCAGAATCAGATATGATAAGTGGGATCGAGTGTAACGGATATACTACTTTTAGGAATGACAGAAGAGATAAGAGAGGAGGAGGAGGAGTGCTACTAATGATATCAGATGACTTAAGTCCAGTTAGGGTAGAAATACAATAAAACAATGATGGCAATAATGTCCCATGAGTTCGAGTCTATTTGGTGTTAAGTGGAGGTTAACAGAATGAAATATATGGTGGGGGTGTTGCTATAGACCTGGCAGTTCAGTTGCAGGGGAAGAAGAAATGCATCGCCAATTTAGCCTTATGGGTACCAAGCGAATGATCATTATGGGTGACTTTAATTTTCCAAACATTGATTGGGTAGAAGAGAAATTTCATGATAAGAAAGAACAGGAATTTATTGAATTGTTGCGAGATAATTTTCTCAAGCAGCATGTGAAAGAAGAAACTCGAGATCAAAGAGTGTTGGATTTGCTCATAGCATCAGAAGGGATCTCTGTCAAGAATATGGCTATTTTACCACCAATTGGTGACAGTGATCATGCTGTTCTTTATTGGGAAGTATCTAATTGTATTGAAGCTCTGATTAAATCAGGCTACATGCTAAATTACAAAGTTGGAAATTATGATCAGCTTAGAAGAATATTATCTTTGGTCCCATGGTATCAGTTACTGAATGGAAAAAATGTCAGCAATGCATGGGAATCTTTGAAAAAGTGCTTGAATGAGGTGGTATCTGAATGTATCCGTAGCGTTCGAAGAATAAATAGGTTGGGAGTGAAATGGACGCACCCTTGTTAAACAATGAATACACAAGAAGAAGTTGATGTGGAAAGAATATCGTGAGAATAAGAGTGAGAGTAGTTATTGAAAATATATAAAGCTCAGGCCAGAAAAGTAACGAGTATTGTGAGAAAAGCTAAAACAGAGTATGAAAAGAAATTGGCTAAAGGAAATCCAAAAGAATTTTATCGTTATGTCTCAAGCAAAAGAAAGAATGAATGTGGTAGAATAACATTATTGAATGCAGATAGTACACCAGTGTCGGAAGCTAAGGAGATTGTTCAGTTAATGAGTGCTCACTTTGCTAAGATATATCAACCAGGTATATGTAGTATGGTGCATGGTGCTACTGCTACGTTAGATAAAGAGATAGAGGTTCATGAAAAAGAGGTTGAAGAGCTCTTGCGTAACCTGGATAAGAATTTGCCAACAGGAATAGATGGAATATCAGCCCGTCTGCTAAAGGAATGTTCAGCTGCATTGGCTAGGCCTTTCACGCATTTGTATAACTTGAGTCTCAGCTCAGGAATGATACCACAGGAATGGAAGGAATGCAACATAGTTCCATTGCACAAGGGTGGTGCAAAAACTGATGTGTCTAACTACCGACCTATTAGTATCTCTGGTGTGGTAGTGAAGATTTTTGAGAAGATGGTAAGAACTCGCATACAGAAATGGGTAGACAAGCATTCTATACCCTGCAGGGAACAGCATGGGTTCACTAAAGGACGGTCATGTTTTTGCAATTTGCTCATATTTTATAACAATGTTAGGGCCGAGTTGGATAAAGGAAATGGATACACTAGGATAATGTTGGATTTTTCTAAGGCATTTGATAGGATACCACACGATAGGCTGTTGTGTAAACTGGAGAATATGGGACTAAAACATAATCTATTGACTTGGATCAGGGGATGATTGACAAACAGATATCAAAAAGTGGTATATAGTGGGTGTGAATCTGCCAGATTTAAGGTAACCAGTGGTGTACCTCAGGGTTCAGTCCTTGGGCCATTATTGTTCAATCTATACATTAATGACATCAAGCAGGGTCTATCATCAGATTTGCAATTGTTTGCTGATGATGCGAAGATTGGCAGGGCAATGAGGGATGCTACTGATATTCAGTAATTACAAATTGATTTGAATAGACTGGAAATCTGGGCAAACAAAAAATGGCTGTCAGTTTAATGTTAGTAAGTGTAACGTTTTGCACTTTGGCGTGATTAGAGTTCCAACCGCATATTATATTAGCGGGATTATACTACAAGAAACTGAAGAGGCAAGGGATCTTGGCGTCTTGATGGATAAGAATTTAAAGTTCAAAGATCACATAGCAAAAGTTGCAAATACAACTCAGAGGATAATTTCTATGCTGAAACAAACCTTGACATGTAAGGATAAGAAAGTCATTTTGCCTCTTTATAAGGCTTTGATAAGATCACACTTGGATTACTGTGCACAGATTTGGTCTCCCGGGTTCCAAGGGGATAAAGAAGCTGTGGATAGGGTGCAAAGAAGAGTTACAAAGGTTATATCCGGATTATGGGATTTAGATTATCAGGACAGATTGGGAGTATGTGGATTACAGACTCTGGTTAACAGGAGAAAGAGGGGTGATATGATAGTCTATATACTTTTGAATGGATGTTATAGCACTTCAAATGATGAAATGTTTCGTTATATGGAAGGTGGGAGAGAATACGGTGGCATCCATGGAAGTTAAGGTTGTTCTCAGTCAAGAAAGGTTAACAGCTAAGTTTTTCTCCCAGAGAGTAGTGAGTGAGTGGAATAATATTCCCTTAGTGGTAGTGATGCATCTAGTGTGAATGAATTCAAGGGTAGGTATGATAGCTGGGTTGGGTAATTTACATCCTCCCTTGATGAGTCCTCGACTCCCTGGAGGTCTTAGATAATAATAATAATAATAATAATAATAATAATAATAATAATAATTACATTATTTTTTCCATGTTACATAGTAATATTTTTTATTTTATTTATTTATTTATAGTTTCCTTAAAGCTTTCTGTTAAGGATCTGAATGAAGTCATGGCCTGTCTACGTTGAACATGATAAATTCTGCAATTCGTGGTATTTTAAATGTAAATGATCGAAGTACACCATGTAAGTCTAGTTATATATACCTGCACCTAGAAATTCTTCCAGAGAATACTTGAATACTTTCTATTTACATTCGGTTGTTCTTGTAACGAAAATATTATATATTTTAGTTTAAGGAAAATTTAAAGTATTTCTGTTCTCCTAAAATTGATCCAGGGTTTTGTTTTTGGCTAATAGGATAAATAAACAGGAAGTTTTCATATTAGAGTGCTGTTGCAATAAACAAAATCGATATTTACTTAAACAAAAATAAATAAATAAAAAAGTAATAGAATGAAAATGGATAAAGGATAAGAGCAAATCCCGTTATTACTAGATTAACTCTAATACTAATCATTATTTCATCAGTTTTGTCTCCTGGATATTATCAATATTTAATTATCATATAGCAAATCGAATATTACTAATCGACGGTAGATGGCGCAAATGCGCGATGGTAGTTCTAGATGGGAAATTAAATAGTGTATACGGTGAGCTATGTGGTGTAAAGTACGTCCGACGATGAGGCCATGAAGACTTCAAATATCAATAATAATAGTGTTATTAATTATTAGTAGTATTGCTTTGTTTTTCTTTTCAGTATTCTTAATGAATTAATAGGCTCTTGCCCTTCACCTCAGTGCCCTTGACCATGTTGTTTAATCTGAGTCTCGGGTCTGGTTTAGTCCCGAAGGCGTGAAAAGAGGAGAAAATAGTTTCACTTCATAAAGGAGGATCCAAGACTATGGTTGCAAATTACCGACCAATCAGCATATCAGGAATTGTTGTCAAGGTCTTGGAGAAAGTAGTCAAGAGAAAAATACAGGAATGGATTGATGAAAATGAGATACTGTACAGGGGACAGCATGGCTTTGTAAAGGGTAGATCATTCCCTTGAGTAACTTGCTCAAGTTTTATAACAAGGTGACGACTGAACTGGATAAGGGTGATTGGTTTAAAGTGATACTGCTGGACCTGGCAAAGGCGTTTGACAGGATACCACATGGAATACTAATCCGTAAACTACCCTATATCCATTCCCATATGTTGTATGGGTGAGATGGATAGGTGGGTGGTTGATGGAGAGATATCAAAGAGTGGTTTATTCAGGAGTGGAGTCCAAAAGACGGCCTGTGACTAGTGGGGTGCCGCAGGCTTCTGTTCTTGGACCACTGCTGTTTAATCTGTTCATTAACGATATAGGGAAGGATCTAAGTGGAACAGTTCATTTGTTCGCTGATGATGCAAAGTTGGGGAGGGCGATAGTGAATGCAGAAGATGTCAAAGTCTTGCAGGATGACTTAGATAGATTGGAGTTCTAGGCTATGGAGAATGGATGTCAATTTAATGTGACAAAATGTAAGGTTATGCATTTTGGGGTGAAAAGATTAGCAGCAGTATACCACATGGGTGGAACTGTACTCCAGGAGATTGACGAGGCCGGGGATTTGGGAGTGTTGGTGGATAGGGAGATGAAGTTTAGGGGGAACGTTGCGAAAGTAGCTAAATCAGCTCATCAACTCACTTGGTTGTTGAAAAATACCTTGACGAGCAGAGACAAGCAAGTTATTGTACCTCTGTACCGAGCCTTGATAAGACCTCATCTCGACTACTGTGCCCAGATTTGGTCACCTCGCTTCCTTCTTGATGGGGAGGAGGTGGAGAGGATCCAGAGGCGAGTGACTAAGATGACAGCAGGTCTATGGAATGAACCATATGAGAACAGGTTGAAGATTTGTGGGTTGCAGAAACTGGTTGATAGGCGGAAAAGGGTAGATATGATTGAGATATTCAAATTACTAAAGGGTTTCTATAGGATTAATTCAGAGGATATTTTTGAGATCAAGACTGGTGGTGGGAGAACTAGGGGACACCTATGGAAGCTAGGCAAGATTGTGGTTAGCAGGGCGTGTTAGAGCTGGGTTCTTTACTTTTAGAGTGGTAAATGAGTGGAATAAGCTGCCAGAGTCTGTTGTGGGTGCTATGACGGTGAGTGAGTTAAAGTCAAGGTATGATAGATACTGTGAGAATGTCGTATAGTTGTGTGGACATGATATTTAGGGCCTCCCTCGATGAGTCTAAGGACTCCCTGGAGTAGCCCGAAAATGATAATAATAATAATAATAATTCTTATAGTAATTCAACAACCGCTTTCTGTACAGAATTAGTGAGTTATAATGTAGTGTCATTATTTACCGGTAGATGGCAGCACTACAATATTGTTCTCATTTCATCCAAAGATGAATTTCCTTTTTTTTTTTTTTTAAACACCATGGACTCAGACAAAAAGAAAAGCTTCTGAAAAAAAAAAGCTTAATTTTTCCACGAATTATCTTCAGTAAAGAATAAAATTAATTATTATTCGTCTTCTTGAGTAAAATACTTAGCTATACTTATTTTTTTAAAAAATAGTTCTTTCAATCTTTACTCAATAGTAAACAGATGGACAAATGATCGCAAAAATATCGAAATAATTTAAACACTTCAATATGACAATATGCATATCAAAAATAACATTTTTTAAAGTGAGGTTCAATATCGAGTCCACGGTGGATTGTCAAGAAATTTCGGTTTATTTATGGAAATCTTTGCAGGGTAAAGAAAAATGGATTAAAAAATAATTTATATTAAAATAACCTGTTGCATTTGTTGGATTTACATGTCGAAGTTCTTTTGGAATTTGTTTTATATATTACCTGTCTTATTTTATTTTATTTATTTACTACTTTGTTTATTTTTTTATATTTTATTCTTCTTTATTTCAGTTTTATTATTTTATATTTTAATTTAATTTGTTTTGTTATTTATATTTTTATTTTTGTTTATTTTATTTTTTATTTTTATTTTATTTATTTTGGCCTGTTGTTTTCATTTTTATTTATGTTATTTTTATTTGTTTTATTATTTATACATTTATTTATTTTTGTTTTATTATATATATTTTTGTTTATTATTTCTATTTATCCATTTATTTTTGTTTTCGTATTTTATATATTTTATTTTATTTTTTATTTACACGTGATCGTTTCAAAGGTTAAACTATCGGATATTGGATATTCCAATAACGTACGCAAAATTCTTGAGTAGTGAAAAAAAAAATTAATTAAATAAATAAAAATAAACTCCATTTATAGAAAAAAAAATTCTTATTCGTTTCTTCTTCGTGTCAACACATTCATTTTCCTTCATCTTCAGTGACTCAAGATGAAAATTCATTGGTGACCCCGAAATGGGTGACCCCTTTAGGTTGTAAGGCGTTAATACCGAATAATTAGAGCTAGCTTAAATGAAAAGCCCCACCCTGTAAGCTCATTGATCCGATTCTCGGCAATCACCAGTGAAATCCAGAACTTTCCTCAAGTGATTTGTGCCTAGTTGGTTGTTAAATATATTTTTAGTAGTTGAAGGAGTGTAGGTGATCTCTTTTTGACGCACCCTTAATCTCAGGGATCCTGTTTCTTGGGTTCATCGTAGTATTCAGACTGATTAGGTCAATTAATGAAAGCAAAGTTAAGGTTAGATTTGAACAGGATGCTTAGTGAACTATAAAAGGAAAACGAAGTTATATTGTTAGGCCTAAATTAGGCCTAATATTATTAGGCCTAATTTTCATTGTTGCTAGGCCTAATGTATGCTACTTAAAACAGCCTAACAGAATGTAAGTAATTTTTTTAAAAAAAAAACACATACCAATTACGTAAATATATTTAATGATCAACAAATCTAAACTTTAACAATCGGAAAGCCGGGCAGGTTTTGGGGAAGTCTTAATACTTGGAGTGAACCGGAGCTTGCTGTGGTTTCTTTGGGACGGTATAGGCGTGTGCTGGGGGTTGTTCGGCGGCGATCAAAGTGTCGGCTGGGTTGGCGTTGTAAGTTCCAGGTTCGTTTGTCTTGATGCTAGCGCGGAATCCTTTATCATCAGCTTCGTATTGAACAAGACGGTAGATTCCATCAGGGCCGTTGTAACCGTATGAACCTTTTACATGTCCGGCTTTATCTCCTTGTTCTTCGCGCGTGAATTTGGCTCCGTCGTCTGTATTTGCACCGTAGCCGAAACTGTAGGGATGAGGTGGATATTCCTAGGTAAAAGAAATAATAGGAAAATCAAAAGTGGAAAACCAAGAATAAAATGAATTAATTCATCGCAATTTCCATTCTAACTTTAGTTTAATTTTTTTTATTTCTCTTGAGAAAATAAAACACATATTCAAATTATATAAGCCTTAATAAAAAATACATTTTTCGCCTTGATTTAATATCGATAATTTTTATTAATCGTCCGAAATCCAAAAAAAAAAAAAAAATCATTAAAATTTGTCTAGCCGTAGCTCATCTTTGTGACATACGGATAGACGGACAAAATAATCCTTAGGAACATCTACCCATTGTTACAAAACATACCTAACTAGACTTCATCACATTACTCAAGAACACTAATAGAATGATTCCGAATTCATCCTGCTGTAATGCACGATAAAATGGCACATTAATTTAACAATAGATTAATGCGTCAAAGATAATAAAAGAACTCAGAAGATGCGAGCTATTTCGGATGGTGAATGTTGAACAGGAAGTAGACAATGAATTTGAGTGCGTGATGAAAAATCACCGACACGCATCGAAACGTCCTGATTATTCTAATTGTTCGAAATCAAAGTACGCTATTTAATGCAAAAGAGAGTCTGCTGAAGGTCTAAATAAGATTTCTGAGAAATGTGGGTTAAAGGAACTGGTTTTGAGAATTTTTTTTTTTTGAAGAGTTCAGCATGAAGTTGTGGTGATTCTATCATTCTATTAGCCAAATGTTATTTCACTTATTATTTATTTAATAAGAACTTGGTTATTTCTTTTATTAAATAAACTAGGAGTTGAGAAACTCGTGGATTAATGAACAATATTTTAAACCAATGTTTTAGTTATAAACTAGGCTAATATTTTCTTTTCTTTCACTTCAGATTTATTAAATTAAGCAGTCTTACCTGAATAGCGTGTTTGGCCGACCCTCCAGAAACCAGAACTGGGTTGCTATTCCTGGCAGGTGCCGCATACTGATTCGACCTGGGGTCATAATGCGGTTGAGCACTGACGACCGTCATCAAAAACAAGAGACCTACAGTCTGTAATTAACAAAGAAAACAAATGAATTCTTTAACGAAGCAAATTACGGTGAGATGTATTTCAGTAAGAAATGTGTTGTGACCTGAGGATCAAGAATTGTTTTCACGCAATATTTAAATAACCGGTGCCATGATGTATGACTTTGTCCAGTTATACATCCAATAGGTTATTTTTTATTGGTTCAGTTGCGCTGATATGAAATTCTAACTATTATGCACAAAAATAAAACCAAATATTTCATAAATATGAAAAGGTATAGCGCTGGAAACGTGTAGTTTACATTTTAGCGATGAAAACTCGCCAAAATTTTAATAATGATTAATTTTCGTGTATAATTATAATCAAAACCGTTCTCATACGGAGGGGAAAAACAGGAAACTCTTGTTTTTGTTTTCCTTAAAAAAACAAACTAGCCAAAGAACGCACACACGTACACTTAGCAGACATGATGTACCAACCCCGTAGTCTTAGTTGTTTTATCATAATATTTAGCAACCAACAACAAGGAATTTTGTTTTCGTTTATTACTTAATTTTTTTATGTGAATCCTACCGACGAAAAACTGCATTCCTTACATTAGTACCGTAGGTGGACAAAGGCTAGATTATTCCGAAACCCTGCTCTAGAGTTCAAATTTGCGACTACTTCGATCCATTGTAAGTGGCAGATGCTTTTTTATGGTCTTGTTCCAGGCCACCACCCTGCTTATTGGTCACTAAAATGTCCACAGTGGAAATCGAAACCACTTCTTCATTCCGCTGGCTGAAGAATGGACGCACCAGATACTTGACTTCCAGGCCAAGTTACATATCATGTAATTTTCATTTTCTAACATACATAGGCTCTTCTTCGAAGTCGTCAGTGGTTGCGTACGTCGTCTATCATTATGTTTAATCACAGCCATAGCAAATGCTGGTCGCGTTGGGATCATTTCTGGTGGAAAGCCTAACATAAGATCATTAGGTTGCCTGAAACTTGTCCTTAAACAATATTAAAAAGTAAATCATATATTTATCGATTATACTTTTACAAAAAAAAAGAAAAAAGAAATTAATTATAATTTTTAATGATCAGCACTGTTTGAATATTTTATCAAATTTCTTGCTTCCGGACCCAGTTAGGACTAATCAATCCAATCAACCCTGTTTCTGTGTACTTCTGCTCTTAATATCTCCTTCAATGCTTTTTTTTTTGCCTTTTCTAAATCACGTAAACCACGTGAAAACAAAATGACCCTCAAAATCCTTTTCTTTATTTACCATTATTAACACATCGTTTCTAATTCGTTCTTAATTCCACATTTATTATGTGGAAATTTTACTAAACATAGATAAGAAAATATTCAATAAAAGTGCAAAATTACTCTAATGATTGCATAATTTTTTTCAGATCTTTCAGGTGTGTCTATTGCTATGCATTATGGAAAGGTCAACACCCAGACAAATTGCGAGTTTTAATTAAGGTCTCATCAGTGGGAGCTAGATCCAAAAGGTTATTAAGGTTAAATCAACGCATCCGTGATATTTTCTGTATGCATTTAGCAAAATTGCATATCACTAAGATTATTAAAATGTTCCGAAGAAGAAATCTGTGTAAACATTTTCGTGATAGAATAAATCCTTCATATAAAGCTCATCAGTCTGCAAGATTCGAAGCGAGATAAAAACGAAAACTTCTGTTTACTGTGCGACTAAACGGTTACACGTAATAATAAGGATGGACTAATGGCAAATATTAAATTGGCGAATAAAGCAGAATGAATAAAACTAACGTATGATAAAAAAAAAAACATTAAGGAATTGCTCTGACCTTAGAGAAGAAATTGTTCAGGAATCCTGCATCATCGAAGAGATTGATTAACCCAACCGTTAACAAATAGAAAACTTCGTTTATATAATAAATATAAACTGTCTAACCTAAATGAAAGGATCAAATACTCACTTTGGGAAACATGGCTTCTTCTTCTGCTTCTTACTTCGTCTACTGGATAGAGAGCAAATGATGCGAAGCAGCTGTCAATGGACCCATTTTATACTCTTGGATGACCTGATTTTTTGACGGACAGCTCGCAGTATATAGCTAATTGTGACGCAATTTTTCCACGCGAACTTTTCTTTTGACATTGGCAATGGGTCCACGTGTAGGGAATGTTACACATGCTTTTTAATTGCTTGCGCGCCTCGAGCTAGATGCCTGTGGACCAGACAAAGATTATTTGCCTCTCCACATCACAGAACAGACGGATGTGTGCGGTTATAGAAATATCCTGTTTTTTTTTTTTTTTTTTTTTTTCCGACCTATAGGTTTATGAAAGTGATCTGGTTGCCGTAATAGAGTTCAGAGTCAATCAAGAATCCCAAGAAACGACAATCGATAGAAAATAACTACATTATAAGGTAGTACTAAAAGTCCCCCCCCCCCCAACAAGCCCTCAGTGTCCCCCAGATGAACTGTGGTTTTCACAGAATCTTGGGCTTCCGTTGGGTCTTTAAGCTATTTCGGAGGATGTGGGAATTTTGCAGTGCTACAGACATGTTATACTACATGTCTTGAAGGAAACTTGTTAAAGTTTCCTATAAGCTATTCTGTGATAAATACTCTGAAATGTATTGCTAGTTATGCAGAAGTTTTAATTCTGTTGTTCTTTATGTATTTCATATGAATCTCGTGATTTTATTTATATAGAACAGTATGGTATAATTATTCTATCCTTATTTTCCAAACTTAACGCATTTGCGGTAGGGATAATTTCTATGATGGTGATAAGGGGGGAATTTTAAGTCTTAGACTTAAAATATTTCTTATAATTAAATATTATATTAATAAAATATTATATATTAAAATATTATATTATGAATAATTGGATAGTGTTCTTACTCAAGAATTGTTGCATGGACTTTTAATAAAAAATTCAAAAGATTTAAAAAAAAATTTTTTTTTCAGCAATTTTTAAGATTTAAAAAAATATATAAATGTGTTTCTAGTCTGAAATTTTCGAATATTTTTCCAAGTAAATGTTTCAGGTGCTACACGATATTTCCTTGAATTTATTTCAAACTAGATAGATTAGTTTTAAATATAAACAGAAAAACATTAAAATAATTATAAACTATATATAGGTAAATATTATTTTAAACAATAATCCTGTTAAGAATTTAAATAACTTTAAAATAGTTTACTACATTTTTTAAAGTAATCCCAACACCATTTTTGTTATATTCATAAAAAAAAACTTTAAACAATAGCTATAACGTTGATGATTTATGAAGAAGGAAGAATATAAGTCCTTTTTAGGACTTACAGGGTAACAAATGGCAATGCCAATGAAGTTTTAATTGAGGCTGGGCTATTGCCGTTACCTAGCCATGACTAGAGCTTTCGGCTCAAAAACACACCATCCACACAGATCTTCATTCAGATGACGGGATAAAGAGTCAACGACTCAGTCCATCTCCCAGTTCTTTTAAGAACTTAAGAACTTCCATCATGATGGGCATTGAAGATGGCGGAAGATGAATACTGGTGGAGGGTGAATAATACCCTTGGAGGTAACGGATGGCAATGCTGTACCAATGAAGTTTAAGTGAAGTTCGGCTGTTGCTGTTACCCCCCAGGGGCGCAGAGATTCGAGAGTTTGAGTTCGCTCTCTTAAGGCTTTTGCCTTAAGGGAGCAATTTGAGTCTCCGGGGAAAGTGTTCTCCGGCACGGCCCGCTGAGGGGCTTTGTCGGTGAATGCTTTTCTTCGGAAAATATGAGCGGTTCTGCTCGGTGGTGGTGTGTGGGTGGAAGGCCATCACTGAGTGGAGCTTACGCTGAGATGGACGGTCTTTCGCCCACGATTGAGTGGCCTAGGGATCGTCCGAATTTTTAGAGACGGCTTTACCTTTACATATGGCATGATGGTTGTTGTTGCGAAGAATGTTTTTGATTTCAGTGGTGATTAGTGAGTTTTAGATTTTGTGAATCTTCTTTGATAGCGGAATACAAGGTGAGACGTTGACTTTTGATGCAATTTTCCGGCCCTTTCCCGTTCTCCTCGCCATTATAAATATTTCTCAGGTAAGCATATTTGAATACTTTTAAACATGCACAGTTTAAGTCCCGACGACTTTGTCCAATCTCTGGATAAGAAGCTGGCGCTCGACCTCCTCAAAATAACTGTTGAAGAAATTTGAGGTAGTGGCCAGGGTTTCTAAACCTATATTCAGCGACAGATGACTCCACAGAAGGGGACAACTCAACACCAGGGGAAGAAGGGAAGATAAACCTGATAATCTCTGCTCCCACACCAAAAGACGATACTGAAACTCACGCTCGAAAAAAGCGAAAAACAGCGGAGACTCAGATAAACGAGGGGATGGAAGAAGATGCCCCAACACTGACCTCCCCACACCCAACAATGAAAAAATTCCTCTAATTGTACAACGGGAAAAAGAACGATGGACGGCCCTCAGGCCTATTATGCAAAACCACCAAATTGCCTATTCATGGACAAAAAACGTAGACGACGGAGTTAAAATCCAGCCTGCCACAGTAGGCGACTACAGACACCTCACAAAAACCATGGATGAGTTAGATATTAAATGTTATACTTACTCATTGAAGTCGGAGAAAAACCTAAAAGTTGTACTCAGGGGAGTAACAGAAAACATCTGCACAGATGAAATAACTGAAGACCTCCGCCTCTACGATCTCCCGCCTGTCAAAGTCAACAGAATGTTACGGGCCGACAAGAGTCCAATGCCCCTAGTACTCGTAGAGATACCCAACACACACAAGAACATATACAACATAACAACGATCTGTGGTCTGAAAATCACAACTGAACCACTAAGGAAAAGAGCCTCGTCGGGCCAGTGCCACAGATGTCAGAAGTACGGACACGCACAGAAACTCTGCAGAGCAGACTACAGATGCCTCAAATGTAAGCAAAACCACCCCACAGCAACCTGCTCAAAACCTAGGACCTCGCTAGCCATATGCGGGGGGTCCCACCCGGAAAACTACAGAGGCTGCAGTCACTACCCTAAGAATAAAACAGACAACAAAAGGAAACAGATCTCTCAACCCTGCCCACAGGCACCAGAGTCGACCGCTCCCCAGTTGTCTGACACCCAACAAAAGACAACAAAATACCAGCTCTCACAAATGGAAAATGCCAACAGTCTGGAAAGCCACTGTCGAAGCAGGACATACGCCGAAGTAGCCCGCTCATCCAAAGATATCCAGCAGGACCAAATTCTTCCAAACATGACAACAGTCATCACAGCCTCATTGGCAAACATGCTTCAAGACTTCAGTAAGTCAAACCCTTCACCAAACTCCACAAAAAGATTTCTAAAAGAAACTCAAACCATCTTATCAATGATTATTAATGAACAAAACTAGATTACTCCCAGACTCACTACAGATCGCCGCTTGGAACGCCAATGGCCTGAAAAACAAGACATTGGAGCTTCAAGTATTCTCTCACAGATACCACCCTGACATCATCCTAATTAATGAAACTCATCTAAGACCTGCAGACAATCCAAAACTGAGAGGCTCCACACTATATAGAAATGACCGACTGGACTACAGAGGCGGTGGTACAGCCATTTTTATCAGGAACTGCATCAGGCACAATGGAATACTCACCCCTCCCTCAACCTCCAAACCTAGAACTCACCGGTGTCGAAGTCCACACAAACTCAACTGGAAGACTTAAAATCTACGCCGCCTACAACTCCCCCGCTAAGACCCTGCTATTTTCTGACTTGGATGCTGTACTAGGCATAAATGAATCCATCATCGTCGCTGGGGACTTAAACTCCAAACATTCCTCCTGGAACAGCAGAACCACAAAAAATGGCCGTATCCTCTTCAGCTACACAGGATTAAACAACGCTGTCGTAACAGGACCCACCGAACCAACCCACCACAGCCCAACTGGCACAGCCGACATCCTAGACATCGCCATCCTACACAACATCAAATACCAGCACAGCATTCAAGCACTGAACGAATTATCATCAGACCACAACCCAATCCTACTTCATTTAGGGAACAAAGACCAGTCACCCCCTCCAACCTCCATTGTCTGGGAGAAACTTAGGAAAGTGCTACCAGAACACATTGGTCCGGTTCACCATATAAAAGCCAAGGAAGAAATAGACACGGCAATAAAGAACCTCACCAATCAAATCAATAAAGCCATAACAGCAGCCACAGTATCCACGACTACCCACAAACAAAATCGTCTCCCAGAAGAAATCATAGACTTAATAAGGGAAAAAAAACAGACAAAGAAAAAGATATCACAACACTCGTGCTCCCCGGGACAACATAGCCCTCAACAGATTAAACAAATCTGTCCGAGAAGCTCTCCGAAATCACAGGAATAAACAATGGGACAACAAGCTCACCTCCATCTCCACAGCAGATCATTCCATATGGAAATTCCTAAACAACCTCAGGAACAAGCGCAAATCCCCCTCCCTGCTCCAAGCAGAACAGCACCTTGCATACACAGATGCTGACAAAGCCGAAGCCATAGCAAGAAACAGAGAAACCATGCAGTCCTGCATATGAGAACCTAAACATCAGCCATGTACACAAGATCCATCGTAAAGTCAGGTTCACAGTAAATCGTCCCGATGACAATCCAAGCCCTATAATGCTTACCTCAACTACTGAAATAATCAGCATCATCAACCATCTCAAGATCAAAAAATCCCCAGGTCCTGACGGCATCACTAACAAAGTCATTAAGGCACTACCACACAAAGCCATAGCACATCTGGCAAACATCATAAACTCCATCCTTAAATGGTAGCACTTCCCCCAGTCATGAAAAATAGCTGACATCATCCCAATTCACAAATCAGGCAAAGACCCACACCTACCTGAAAATTACCGTCCCATCAGCCTGCTATCCAACTTAGGGAAAATAGCAGAGAAAATCATCCTCATCAGACTCCAAGATCATGTCAACCAACTAAATATCATTCCACAAGAACAATTTGGCTTCCGTCAAAATCACAGCACCACCCAACAGATCCATAGACTGGTAGAATACATCACCACAGGATTTAATTGGAATCAGCACACTAGAGCCGTCTTCCTAGACATCTCAAAGGCCTTCGATAAGATCTGGCACCAAGGCCTCCTCTACAAACTTATCATCGCTAACCTTCCATTAAACATGATACACCTGATCAAATCATACCTCTCAAATGGGAGGATGCAAGTCAAAATCAATGAAACAGTCTCAACCCAACGGAAAATCCTCGCTGGAGTTCCTCAAGGATCACTGCTAGCCCCGATCCTGTTCAACATCTATATGGCAGACATTCCTCAAAATCCTCTCACATCCACCATCGCCCTTTATGCAGATGACACGGCTATACTAGGTGACATCACCCTGTTCAACTGTAAAATTCCCTGGAAAACTGAAGCTAAATACTTCGGAATACTTCTCGACAAACGATTATGCTTCAACAGCCACATCAAGAGCACATGCACCAAAGTATCAAAAGTTATCGCCCAGCTATATCCCTTGATCAACTGACACAGCAAACTAAGCTCAAGAAACAAAATTCTGCTGTACAAGACAGTGATCCGTCCCACAATTATGTACGCCTCCCCAGCCTGCAGCCATACCTCCAAGACAAACATCCTCAAGCTACAAAGACTACAGAACAAGTGCCTGCGAATGATACTGGAAGCCCCGTGGTTCATCAGGAACGCCCAGATCCACCGGGACATAAATATCCCCTACATCTCTCCACTACTACGCTCCCTAGCAGAAAAATTCTTTATGAAGACATCTACGCATCCAAACCAACTGATACAACAAGCCGGAAACTATGACGGTAATGACTACTGGAAACATAAAAGACCGAAAACCATCCTAACACTCAACGACGAATAACCACTTCTACCCACTCAGGGAGAGCAAAAAATAGCTCACAAATCTCTCCCATTACTGCTCCCGAAACAGACAACAGGGAATATGAAAAGCATCAACCTTCACCCTCTGCGCCATATATGTCCTGCGTCCATAATGATGTTCGCGTACTAAGGTACTTTTCAGCTGTGTGCATAGCAAAACTATTATTTTATTGTCAAATGAGCTATTGTAATCCTATAGAACAGTGCTTCCCAAACTTCTGGATGTCAGGGCTCCCTTTGAAAAAATTAAAATATATTGTTATTGTACATTTGCAGTACAAGCACATGAAACGTAAAACGATTAGTAATAAAGAAAGATTTAAAAACATAAAAGAAGTTTAATAATTTAATGTGATGGATGTGTTTCAATACAGGGGTTCCTCGAGTTACGTCGGAGATCCGTTCCTACGGACGGATGCAAGTCGGAATTACCATAGCCTAAGTTACTTACCTAACCTAAAACACACTAAAGTCATACGTATATCTCAAGAAACAGAACTAGGCCATAGGAAAATGATCAAACAATCTTTTCGCCTTTTCTTGAATTAACACGAGGCTAATTAGGATACGGCGTTGATGCTGGTCTTCCAGCCAAAGAGCAAGAAGCCTTTCCATCTCAATCATGAGCCTACTACGTTTATTCGTAATCACAGTCGATTTCATGGGCGCCAATCCTTTCGATGATGCGAACTTTCTCCTCGATTATAGTCCCGACTGTGGTACGACTTAAGTTCAACGCGCGGCCGATGTTCGTTGGCGTTTTTCTCCCTTTTTTTGCCCTTTTAATAATGTCAAATTTCACTTCTAACGTAATGGCTTTCCTTTTCTTCGACACACTGCCATCGGAAGCGTCTGCCTTACGTTTGGGAGCCATCTTGAAGGATAAAAAGTTACAAAAAAATCACAAACACAAAAGTGAGAGAGCGGATGTCAACAAAGCACGCGGTACCCAAAGAGTGTATGCTGGGACCCAAGCGACGCCACCTCTCCCAAACAAACGTCGGGTAATGGCGTATTCTTCCGCCCCGCTCACAAACAAGTTCGCCCGCGACGTTTGAATTTTACGTCGCGTTGCTTCGAGTCGAAATTTATTTTTAAAATTATTTATGGGATTATCGGCGTAAAGTCGAAACGACGTATATCGAGGACGACGTAGGTCGAGGACCCCCCCCCCTCTGTTTTGCTACACAAAAAGTCAATATCAGGTGAAATATTTGAAACTTCAATTCTTAGATTTCTGCTTTGAAATGAAACTTATATGAATAAGCGTCTATTTACGATTATTCATTAAGCGCCGAAATACGCAGGAAGCAAAGTTTGTGAACCCGCACCAATGTGTGATTTTTCCCCCGTTAAAATATACAAAAATAACAAAAAAGAAATAATAAAAATTAAATACGTTTCTTTTAAGATAAAAAAAATCTACTTAGCCTTAAAACATTTTCAGTTTGTTTTCATTATTTCCCGTCCCCCCCCTCCCTCAACAAAACCTACGGCCCCCAAGGGGGCCGCGACCCACAGTTTGAGAAGTGCTGCTATAGAACATCAACAAAGTGAGGAAAGATTATGTTTAAGAAAATGTATTTATTTTTACATCTATTACAATACATGTAAATCATATTTCTAATATACAGTATGCATAAGGGTACAGTATGATTCCACAAATGTTCGATGGGATTTAAATCAGGGTAAAGAGCTCAGAGGATGCTAAGACTCAACTAAAATATACTTACAGCACTGCAGACATTAAATCTATCCTTGTTGGTTATCGCGAAAGCTTGTGTCTAGAGGAGTTAACTATTACAATGAAAAGTTAAATAGTGACGTCATCGGGTGATACTTTATTTTCGAAGTCAACGAAAAATCAAATTTGTTGGGACATATTACCCATCGGTTGATAAAGCTCACGTGTCTAATTCTGTTATAATAATTTACTGATATAACAAGTGTTCTATATCCGAGATGCAACACATGTCTTTACGTCATCGGATATGTTTTAAGTTTATTTTTTCATATTATTATTACGTGACAACTCTCCAGGGGCTCATCGTGGGAGGGCACACTACACCACTACAACTCACTGTCCCCCCTTACATAAATCCTTCAACTACACGAGCACTGCCATCAACACAGAGGATCATCTACCGCCCACCACCATCTAGTATACGTTGTCTGTAAATTGTGCGTGTGTTCTTATGACCAATTTGCCTGCATGCGGGATGAAAAACCTGAGTTTTTATATTTCTATATACGTATAATACAATGCGTGGTATACAATTTATGCTGTTGAAAATATGGAGGGGGGGGGTTGCTTTAATCGTATTACTGAAAGCTACATTCCGATCTTATTGATGATATAAGACTCGCTGACTGTGGTCATTTTGAAGATGAATTTTTAAATGCAATTTTGTCTTAAGATTCTGTTTCAATTTAACCATTCATTTTACAGGGAGGAATTATGCATTTCTCTTAAGATAAAACAATATAAAGATTTATTCAAAATAGTTTTGAAATAATTATTCGAACGTAATCGCTTAATCAATAGCATTTAAAAAAAATCTAAAAAATCTTAAGTTTATGGTGCTTTTTATCAGCTGAGGTTTTTCTGCTAAAGCACATATACTGGTCTCTCTCTCTCTCTCTCTCTCTCTCTCACACACACACACACACACACACACACACACACACACACACACACAAAGTTACCCATTGTGTTTATGTATACAAACAGATCAAAGTTCTGAAATAGTTTTCATTTATTAGTAAGAGAAATGGTGATCTTGTTTGTTTTCAAAGAAATATTTCCTTCATACACTAGCCAGTACTTTGTACTCGTTATTAATAATTCCCATCCCTCCAGAATGAGTGATAAGATTCAAATCTCAATTTACAATTACGTAAGATGATAATGGTATATTATAAGAATTGGTGGGTAATGCAAACTGTCGTAGTATGTTCGCTAGAACAAGTTCAGACCTGTTGTATCGTGTTAGTAGGCGACTAGTCGCCGATTCCTTGTCAAGTAAGATCTCTTGACGCTTCAATAAGTTGCTTCTTCCATCCCTCTCTTTGTTTTATTTTATTTTATTTTATTTTATTTTATTTTATTTTTTTGATGTGATTCCCATTCACGAAAAGTTATAAACCTATAATACGTTGGTGCCATGAGCTTTAATTACTTTTATTATATATATATATATCAAACATGTTTTTTTTTAAAGAGTAATTAACTCTGTTTTATATAGGAAATAAATCAAACGATCTAGATTACTTGTTCGAGTGCAAAAAAAAAAAAAAAAAAGAGAGAAAAGTCTGTTTTTATTGTATAAGATCACTGGTTTTTAACTTAGAATTAAAAAGTAGGAAATCACCCCTAACTGAAATAATCCATCTCTTGAAGCTTACAATGTTCGCCTTTACTAAAGACCACAACCAGTAATCGAGTATTAGTAAGGCGCTCTTCACCAATAAGACACACCTTAACCTGCTGCCAGATATTTTATTTTAATGTTATAGGATGTATCGAAAGCCTTCCCCAAATATCGGAATTCAATAGGTAATCACACCTGGAACACACAACTAATCAAATATTTCTTTTCCGCACCATTTTTTCCCTTTTAACTTTCTCCATTTTCCTTTTTTGCTATTAGTGCATTTCTTTCCCTCCAACTCGCTTGATCTCCGTTTCAAATCAAATCACGTCCCATAAGAACTCGAAGTATTTTTCCTGCTGTTTTCCCACCCACCTGTTCCCCCGAAAATGGAATCCGTAGCCTGTAAATTTATAGAGACGACCTCAGGTTTTTCAAAGAGCACTGACCTACATCGAACTCCTCGGTGGAGATCCTCGTAATTCTTTTTTTGGTTTCCAACCAACGTTCGTTTTCCTTTTGCTTTCATCGTGAGTTATTAATCTGACATTTTGTGTTCATCCTCGGTATATTTTTATCTGTAGAGGAAATGCCAAGGTCAAGGGAGGGGGATTCTAATGCGCATTCATTAGAATCCCTCCTTGTTATTAGCGAACTTCTGATGGATTGCTTCCTTGTGCATACAAGACGTTTGGTTTTATCTTAAAAAGCGTTGATGGCTTACATTTCAGTTATACTAATTTAATACCACGCTATACGAAGGGTGTGTTCGATGGTTCAGGAACTCCACTGATACACGAGATGAGTTAGGACAGGCATGCCAAACACGCGACCAGCCGACAAGTAACACGAGGTCCCCCAAAACTTTGTAACCAATAGGGTTATTTAACTTTTGACAACACCGAATTAAATAAACATATAAAAAAATTAACATTTCCACTTAAGATTATTTTATACGCCAAACTACTCTGCAATTTCTAAAGGAAATGTTCTGTTTGTCATTTCAAAAAATCTTGTTACACCACTGCATAAATATCGAGTTTTACCGAGCAAGTCTACGTACGCGGCTACAACCGCAGACTAAAGCAATCGGAGGCCAGCCGTTAGCAATTTTCAAGTCATAAGAAAGTGTAGTTTTTTCTTTATAATTAATAAAGAATTTATAAAAATAATATCGAAATCAGTATGAATAAAACACAATTAATTGAAGAAGAACATCGTAGTTTTCAAGAAAAATGGAGGTTACGATTTTTTTGTATTCAAGGGGAAAAAATGCCTGATATTTAGAAACTCTATTGTAGTTCGCAAAGAATATAATATTAAAAGGCCTTACGATACAAATCATAAAGAAAACTCTGACAAATATGTTGCGAAACTTCGTGAAGATAAATTGTCAGGATTAAAGCTGACACTTCAAAATCAACAAAGTGAACAGTGATACTTCGGCTAACGAAGATAATTAGTTCCGGAATCACAATCGTTAGCCGAAACGTGATTTCCCTAAGGTTTCTATAGAAAATCGTTTAATTCGTTCTGGATGCTACCTACTATTTAAAGATAAGTTTGATAAAAGTAAAAAGCACACTATAAAAGGGCAAAAACTCACCAAAGACTGAGAGGAACAGCTACCTAATTAGATGAAGGAGAATGGAAAGCAGAGACGATCTTTACACTATTTTATACACTTTATTAAACTGAAAATATGCACACAAGGTTTTTACTATTCTTCTCCCAAATTTTCGAAGTTTATTCAAGGTAGGTCTCCTCTTCTTCAGTAGCTGGCCTCTGTCTCATTGCTAAAGGAGAAGTCAAAAATCTGTCCAAAGTTGATTGAACGTCTCTTTTTTTCAGAATGTTTTTAAAGTGATTCAGCTTGTCTTCAACCAAGGCACAAAGTCTGTTCATTTCAGCTTTGTTGGGATGCCACTTTGTAGCCAAAGACCGAAACTCTTCCTAGTAGTGTAGCATTATTTTAATGTCACCTGTTGGGATTCTTCCCTTTTTATTGCTGTCCTCCTCCTCTGATGAGCACTCTTTATCTTCCTTGTCGCTTTCCTGATTCAGTTGCTTTTTCAACTCTTCAAGATCTTCTGTTGTCAGATCTTTTGAGTGTTCTTCAACTAATTCTTCTACATCTTCGTTTACCTCCAAATGGAATGCTTTGCCCAAGGAGACTATCTTATCTACAATGTCAGCATTTTCAGCAGCAAGTTCCCCAGCAGCAAGTTCCCCAGCAGCATCTTCAGCATCTTGAACACTGGACACAGCACTTCTTATCTTGCCGCAGTCTGGCCATAACTTTTTCCAGGCAGCATTAAGTGTCCTAACCGATGTGGTCAGCTCATTTCTTTGTCGCACGCATACAGATGGAAAAGATAAGCTCCTGGAATGGTCCGACTGTTCATGTTTACTGCTTTATGTTAGCGCGCGCATCCACTAAAACATTCGTTAAACCGAATCCATATTCGTTAGCCATATTCCATATTCGAAAAACAGCGAAAAAAAATCTTCGTTAGCAGGGTCACTCGTTAGCCGAGGTATCACTGTATTTACCAAACCTATTGAAGATAATAGAGCGACGGTAAAAACCAGTTATTTGTCATCACATTTAATTGCAAGCAAGTCGAAACCATTCATTGAAGGGGAATTTATTCGCGAATGTATTATTAAAGCAGTTGAAGTGTTGTGTCCTGATCAATTAAAGATATTTAAAAATATAAACTTATTTCAGCTGGCTGTTTTTATTCGTGGATGTGATATGAACTTAAAAGTAAGTGAAGAACTTCTAGAAATTATTCCTATGCACGATACAACCACTGGAGTTGATATTTTTGACGCCCTTATGGAAGTTTTGAAGGAATACAATTTACTGTTAAAAAAGCTAGTTCTTGCAAATGATGGTGCTCTTGCCATGACTGGTGTTGTTAAAGGAGTTGTTACAAATTTAAAAGAAAAATACAAAGACTTCGAAAGAATTTTTGGATTTTTAGAAATATCAGAATACGTTTCACCTATTTTCTTCTCCTCTATCGATTGATGTTGAAACTGTTGATGACAATTTACAGTTGGAATTAATCGAAATTCAGGGTGAATCCGTATTGAAACAAATATATATGGATGTTGGAATTCCAAAGTTATTATTCGTGATACCTCCAAGGAGTTCGAAGACTCATCGCGGGAGGACACCTACTGTACAGCTCTCCATCTCCACTACTACACAGAACCTCTACTACCAATCACTTACATCAACGCCATCTGTTGCCCGCAACCACCACCACCACAGCTATTTTTTGTCTGTAAATTGCGTCTGTTCTGAAGGGTCGATTTGTTTGTATCGAGATGAAACCCCAGAGTTTCCGGGGGGGGGGGAACCCTGCTACATCCGTATGAGATCGGCTAACTCACCTTCAATTGAAAAAGTTCTATAATTATTTATAAGTCGATCAATACCCCAATGTGTTATGTGCAATTAGAGTATTTTATCTATGTTCGGTAGTACATATTTATGCGAACAACTATTTTCAACTTTAAAGAATAATAAAACTGCGAAAGATCAAGATTAACAGACCAGCATGTGCAAGCAATATTGAAAATAACCACAGCTCAACAAATTCAACCAAATTTTGAAGATTTCGTTAATGAAAAACATTGTCAAGTTTCTTCAAAAAAATGATATGTGTAATTTTATTTAAATACGTAAACTTCATATTTGATATGTATTTTTTGTAACATGGTTGTAATTTGTACTAATATACTCCAATGTTAATATTAAAAAAATCTGTCTCCTCTTTATTTCTGTTTCGGCCCGCGGCTTGATGTATAATTCTTAATTTGGCCCTTGGAAGCCAACGAGTTTGACATGCCTGGATTAGGGAAATGGAAAAACCTCTGTGAACTGTCTTTTTCGTTTAGCTTAGTTTATGTGATCTAATTGAATGTCCCTCACGTTTGTGTTCGATATCGCTTTTCTATATTTTAATTATGTTATAATTGTGTTGTTCTGTATTGCTTAGTTGTCTTACAATAATCAGGAATTGTTCCTGATTTATGCATAAGAACTTAAATATTTTAATTAAATTTGGTAACTGGGTAAGGCGAAATTAACACAAGAGTTTTGAAACAATAATTACGTATTACAAATGTTACAAATCAATAAATACTGATAGAAAGAATCATACAGTATAAATAATTATGTACAACGCAAGCCAGAAATGGTTCATAGTTGTAATAACGAATAACATTACTTAACAGTAATGCAATAGAGGCATTTTTCTATGCGTCCATGGTATTTGCATATTGTCGTTAAATCACGTGTTATTTGTTTATTTTATTTATTTAATGTTTTCGTGTTTTGTCTGCAGCTGGTATTCGGTGAGAAGGGCTCATCTTTTACACAGTTATTTCTGTTTATAAGTATGACTGGAGAAAAAAGTAAGAAGGTAGCTGAGAGGAAGCATTTAAGCTTATCCATCAAACCAAGTTCGAAGAATACAAGAGAAATTGAAGAAGAATGCAAACTATGGGTTATCGAAAAGATTTAAAATAGAATAACTTTGAACGATGATCTGATAAATAAAGAAGAGATTACACAAGTAAGCAATGGAATCGTGTTAATTAACAAAGATTTAAAAGATTAATTTTTAGAGCAGGAAAATATTTTATTTTCTCGGTTATGGAGAACTAGCTCTCGAAGAGATTCGTCATCGCTGGCATAGAGAAAACGGTCAAAGTGAGAGAAAGAGGAAGTTTGCAGAATAAAAAATGATGAGGCAAGCGGGTCACCTGAGTGGTAATTGAGACGACCAAAGCCCTGGAGGAATAATAAATACAGTGGATTAGACAAGATCTAATGTGATATGGAGGGAAAAGGAAACATTAGAGGAAAGGAAGGAGAGAAACGTTGTGGCTGTCTGTTAAGAAGGGAAAAAAGAGATGGATGGATGGGAATGCCCTTTTTGGCATTTAGCCGATTGTTTATCAGCTAATTAACTGATGGAAGATCTCTCTCTCTCTCTCTCTCTCTCTCTCTCTTAAAGCTACACTACTATGTTGAAAAAATAAACAAAGAAAACTATTTAAATATTCTCAATTGTCTCAATGAATGCGCCAATGAAAAGCCTTATTGAACTAACGAATGTCTACAGTTCAATTAAATACTGAACAGATGATTTATTTTTGAGGTAGACGACTTCCAAAAAGAAATATGGACTCTGAGATTACTCATGGATCATGTCGAGAGTTTACTGATTGCTGTTGTTATTATTAGAAATTAGACGAAGTGTATCATGTATGTAAATTGCGTGTGTGCTTGTGATCGATTTGTTTGTTTGGAGGGATAAACCACTAGTGTTTCTGAGAGGAAAACACTGCCACCGTAGTTGAGATTGGCTAGCTCATCTTCCGTTGAAAAGCCGTGATAAAGGTTCTTGGCATCGCTGTCGAGATTCAGACCAATGTGTTTCCAACCAAAGGGCATTATTGATATCGAATGAATGACTGCTAGTCTGGTTTAAGAGAAGTGTCTTCAATCTGCAGGCTGTGGATTCCAAATTTACAAGTCATGGATGTTACTGAATAGGTTTGAGTGGTAGATGATGTGAGATCGGTGTCAGACCATTACCCTGCTTCTTGAAGGTCGAAGTGGCTTGATAATCTTCCATTTGTTCAGTATAAAAGGTTTTTTGGTTTATCTAATCCTTCCTTACCTTGTTATGTTCCATCAAAATCTTTAGGTTCTCCGTAGAACTTTCATGAAAAATTATAGCGAACCTTATTAAAAAACGGAAACGTAATGGTTAAAAGAAAATCAACAGATCACACAAACTAATACAAAGGGACATGAGTTACACATTCTACCCCTCCCCCCATGTGTCGGGTGAATCTCTCAAGTGGTTTAGGGCATCCACAACCGGTAATTTATGCAAGAAAACATTAAGCACTGAATTTAGTGTCTGTTTCTATGAATGGGCCGCTGTATACAATCTAAACTTCTCCCACAAAGAATATTTATTCTACTTCAATTTGAGTGGTGTCGTCCTCGCTGTAATTGGATTGTATATTATCGGACCATTCAGGTATGGAATGACGAATCATTTCAAATCAGATAAAAATGCTTGAATATATTGACAGGATCATAGCAAATATTTCCTAGTTTAGACTAGAATTTCTCTTTGCAGTATCCCGAAAAAAGATATTTTTTGGTATTATTGGCAACTCTGACCCGTTTATGATGAAGTGCTGTGGTGATATGGGCTCGAAGAAATGGGAGTGAGTCTGTGGCAGAGAATTCATGATCTGAAATCTGGAGAGCACCTTTGGCAAAAGTTAGAATGTTGATTGAGAGCGAGACCAATTTATCTGTAGTAGCTGATTGCTAGCTTAATGTATAAGCTGATTAATAATAATTTATTAAATGTAATTGATAAAATAATAAAACGAAACACTTAAGAGTATATGTTGATAACTGAAGCGAAATTCCCTTTTATCCTGTTTATTTATTTATTTATTTATTTTATTTTATTTTTTTTTATATTTTATATTTCTATTGATAATCTCTTATACGTTTTGTATTCATTTTTAACGGTTCATTTTATTTACACATTAAAGAAATATTACCGTATTCTGATGGGGCCATCAGATTACGGCCCCTTAAATATAATTATATTTATTATCATGAGTAATTTCCAATTATATATTCACAAATGAAGATTATCAATACAAAAACAAAATTTATTTAAAATTTTCATATAAAAAACTCTCCTAATTCAAGATTATTTATATGTATTTTTTGTTATATTTATTTTATGATTTTGTCACATATTTTACCAACAGATAAATCGTACATTTAGCTTTCTGTGCTGGGGATAAAACAAACACGAGCGCCATCAGTAGAAATTCTAGACATTAGCGCTATCGCCAGAGAAGTGTTAATATAGCAATTGTTTCAGATATTGCTTTAGCATTTATATGTAGATAACGTTACGTGAATGTTTCATGTTGTTTTAAATATATTTATGATTATATAATAACCAACTGCTGAGATTTATTCTGTGTATCTGAATAAGCATCAATTTTAAATTTTAAACGAAGATAGCTGAAATAAGTAAAATGCGCAATGCATTCGCGAGCGTTTGGCTTTTTAGAAGTTAAAATTAGAAATATGAAAAATTACGAGTTATTTATATCGCCAGCGAGTTAATCAAGTAAGTATGCATTAAATATTTATCAGAATCATTCCGCTTATTTTATAAAAATAAGACTAATGGATCATAATCATTATCATTTTTTTATTTGTTTTTTATACAAAATGGCGCATATTTACAGCAACTAAACTATATTACATGCAGGTCAAGTCACATGGTTGTAATGAGTGCGGGACACTTTCGTTGCTTACAATGCCATGGGGACAGGTTCATTAATATCCGGGTGCCTTTGCAGGAACTTTGTACGCTTCGGCTGGTGGTTCGTCTGCTACAATTAAAACGCTGGCTGGGTTAGAATTGAGAGTGCCTGGCTCGTTTGTTCTGATAGAAGCCCGGAAACCTTGATCGTCAGCTTCGTACTGCACAAAACGATAGATACCTAAGGGATCGGTATAGCCATATGAACCTTTCTTGCCTCCAGACGCGTCGCCTGTTTCTTGTCTTGAGACACTTCCTCCATCTTCTAATTGCTTTTCGTATAAGAATTCGTAAGGATCTGACGGGATCTGGAAGGAAATATTACGATAAGTACAATCACACTCAGTAAGTGCTATTTAACAATAATCACACACACAGTAATATTCCTCTTAATTTATAACAAAAACAATAACGACAGCATTTTGTTTTAAATTAAAATGCCAATCAGTGATACAGTATTGGATTAATATTAATAAATTATATAATATATTAATTATATAATAATTAATAATAATTATTATAAATTATTATTATTATGAATTTATTATAAGCGGGAGAGAAAAGGAAAAATAAATGAATAAAGTTCCTTAATTCCCCATTTTATTAGTCAACAAAGATAATTATTTCAGCGACGATACATCTTGTTTTCTTTATTTTCATTTACTCTTTGTGTTTTCTTTATTTGGTAATGTAAAAACAAAACAAAAGCGAGGCTGGGGGGGGGGGAGTCACAGTGAATAAATAAATAGAAGAGAAAACAGTACCACGATACTCTAATGATGTCAGCTAACAATATATAAATTTCTTATTTTGTACAAAATCCTTGTTTTGCATAAGAGGAAACGAGTTCTGTTGATTTATTGCTGACCTTTCGTTTCTTGTTATTTCACCTCAAGAAAACATCAGAAATCATCGTGGCTACCCGTTAGAAGAATGATAAGGCGTGAGGTGAATTTCATAATTATGTCCCACAGCAAATATGGAGTAAACAAGAAAGGAAGAAATTGGTTCCCAATATTTTAATAACTGCCTATGGCAAAATAATGAATAGTTCACCAATTGATCAAGAGATAGCGCCACTGTCGTCTTCTTTTATTATATATGCCAAGTACTTATTTTTTTTATCCCCTTTATATTTTTATTTTTGTATTATAGCGTTAATAGAGTTTAAGAATTTGTAACTTCTCTCCATTCTAATCAAAGCAGATTTAAGATACAGAAAAATACAGAAAAAAGTCGAAGCAGAAAAAGATAGCAAAAGATTTATTTATTTATGTGTTTACTATTTATTATTCAAATCGTGATTTGTGTGTTGTTATTTCTTCGTGCACCATAGCGATATTTCAAATCTTTGCAGACAAATTAGTACCGATTTAAAATACTTATAATGATAAATGAAGGAAATTGAAATCACCATAAATAATTGGTGAATCAACGGCGTTAAAGATAAATGGTAAGGTATTAAAATGTCGAATAGTTCTATGGGATTTCTTGGCATTTACGTGTAGTTTATTTAAAACGAATAACAACCGATTCATATTTTCCGGCAGCTAATTAAGAATTACGACAAAAATATTATCTCTGATAATATTAAATTAAGCCTTCAACGTTATAGATATTTCGGTCTTTTCATACACATGATATTTCGAAACAGTTAAAACTTTTCTTTTTGTCAATATCCAATATGCGAGATTACAAATAACAAAATACAATTCCAGATTTCTTGCTTTACTGCGCTGAAACATTTGATAACTAATTAAATTTTAATCAAGTGACTTTTTTTTTCTTTTCTTCTTAATTATATAGTTATTTTACTTCTCATGTTAGTTTGAATGAAGTTACTGCGGAAAAAGGCAAAAAAAGTATAGAAAGTCTGCGACAGTTCTTTTCGCCTTTAGAGTAATTAAAATAATAAACTTTTGCAAATAATAATGAAATCAAAGTACTTACATATTCTTCTTTATACTGGAGCTGTCCACGTACGTAGACTGCTAGCATAACGAAAACAATAACCTAAAAGAGAAGTTGTTACCATGAGAACTGACATTGCAACATTGGCATTAAAAAGTAAACATTATTATTATTACTACTACTACTACTCATCGCAAGGGACCACACCAACTGTGCCCCACTACTTAATCTGTGTTCGCACAACGGCACTAACCGTCATCAGCACAACGCCATCTACCGCCCGCCAATAGTAATTTTATCTTGTGAGTGAGTTCTCTGACCGATTTTCCTTTGTACGAGATGAAAAACATCGCAGTTTGTGGGAGTAAAAAAAAAAAAAAAAAATGCTACCGTCGTACAAATTGGCTAACTCACTTTTAACTGAAAATTTCATATATGAGGGGTGGGGTGGGGATGTGACATCTGTCCCATGAAATTCAACATTACACAAATTAAGCTACTGGAACCATTGAATAAATGGAGTCAGCAAAGAATGTATATAGCTTTTTTTTAATATTTTTTCCTCACAAGAAACAGAGCAGAAGATAGTAAGAGAAGATGAAGGTGGAGAAGGGTACAAATCACTCTGTTGCCAGAAGCAAAAAAAAAAAAAAAGTCAGAGGAATGAGATTGGAATAATATTTAATAATCACCTGAAAAATAGAGTAGCCGCGTTAAAGGATTGAGCGATGGAAAAAATGTCGATTAAAGCAATTTTAGAAAAGAGCATTTTAAATAGAATCTCAATCAGGTGACATGTTGAAAAAAGGAGAACTTTTAGGTCAAAATGGGAACGTAATAATATATATATATATTTCAAAATTCAAAATAGTTGAAAATTGTAAAGTGACGCTTGGAGAAAAAATAAAATTTTTATTATTTTTTTGAAGGACCTGGAAGTTGATGGATAGAAGAAAACATTCAAGAAAAATAGAAAGATGTGCATTCACGAATAAAGTAAGAAATAAAATGAGAGAAGATCATGTTGGAAAAAGTAAAGAAAAGAACTGAGAAGAGTAGAAAACTTGATAGAGAGAGAGAGAGAGAGAGAGAGAGAGAAGGTACAGGAAGCAATAAGTAGAAACAAATGTGAAGAGGTTGAGAATCGGAGAAAATAAGAAAATTTATGGAAATTGTAAGACACGAGACGTAAAAAAGGAACAAAAGATAAAGTCGTATGGAAGACAAAAAGAAAAGTATTGCAAAACTATTTTTGATAATCTTTTCGAGAAAGGGATTTTATAAAATAAGCTAGGAAAGGGGGGTCGGCGGGGAAAAATTTGTGAAATCTGACTTTATTTGAATGATAAAAATAGGAACTTCGTAGCAGGGAGAATGAAATGAAGGAAGGATGAAGGGAATACTTCAGAGAACTGCTGATTCCGGAAAATAAAAGACGAAAGCGAAATGCACGGACCAGTAGCGGAGAGGAAATTGAATTATGAACGAAATGAAAAAAAAAAATCATCTGCAGTTGTATTTGGGGTGAAAATAGTCCTGGAGGAGAAACACATGGAAGGAATTACGGACGATCTTTAACATAATATGGAAAGTGGGAAGAAATATCGGAAGATTAGAAGGACAGGGTTACTGCGGGAAAAAAAAAAAAAAAAAAAAAAAAAAAAACGCCACTCTAATCCTGGCATTCTCCAATTTAACTAACTCCACAAAGAATCCGCTCATCAAAACAGCCCCTCCCTTCCACAGTTCGAGAAGTGATGTCGCCCACATGTACTCACCTTAGACAGCATGTTGACAACAGGTAGATGCGTCTCCCAAAAGTGATGAGTGCGGATGACACGTTCATCCTGAGCTTTTATAGCCGGCTGTGACCTCCTTCCGGACTCAAGGTGAATTGTCTCTGAGGGTTAGAGGTCGATTCGGGGGGGGGGGGGAGAAGAAGGAAGAAGAAGGTAAGAATATCAAGGAAAGTGGAACACATTTTTCTGTTTTCTCGGTTTCGTTTGAAAATTCACGTCTAAAATGCCTCTGGCGTTGCAATGGAAACGAACGAGAAAATTTAATCCGAATGTATTTGGTATTTAGACAGTATACTTTATTTTTAATCTATTGTAGACAATATAGATAATATAGTGTGAGAAAAATATCCCATTTAAAACTTAACGTTATGTCCAGGAAGATGCAGATGGTTTTTAAGGTGTTGAGAGGATATCTTCGTGTGTCGTTATGTGCAAATGCAAAAGTCCATAGTATGGAATTTAAATGGGGAACTTTATACCCCTTTTCCGATTCTGTTACACAAATAAAGAACATATAAATATGAAATTTTTAAAAATACTAAAATTTAGTGAAATATATTTAATTTCATTATTCAATTATTCATTGATTTTTTGGAATATTTAGTTCTGAAGATTCTTTATGAAGTCGTACAACCTTTAACAGTTCAAATCATTTTAATCTTATAAATGTTTTCATAGCTTCCAGTTTATTTACAAAAAAAAAAAAAAAAAAGCTTCAGTTATTGTATCATTTGGTGTTCCTTAAAAGTGTATCGTGTGCAAAACAATAACTCTGTTTTCACAGACATTACGAAGTTGTACGAAAGAAATATCTTATATAAGAAGTCCAACTCGTACTCATAGCCTTATAATAAGGCTTTCTATTCTTTCTGAGGCTATGGTTCACGTAGGCTTTTCAGTCAAAAGCGGTCCCGGTCTCATACATTGGGGACTTTTTTTTTTTTCCCAGCTGTCTTCTTGTTTAACATACAGTAGTCCCAGTTAAAGAGGGAGCATTATAAGAGACCTACCGACTTCTGCATTATAATTCTTACTGCCATATAAAACAGGTCGCAGTGCTTAGTTTTCGAAGACAAATATTAGGAGAAGTGAGCGTGATCCTGGAGAAGCCATTGAAAATACTTATTTTTAAAACATTCCTTGTTCTATTTTAATAATTTACTTCAATTGTGATATTTATTTTCGGTTTTTTGTGTCAGACATGTTTCGTTTCGGTTATTTAACTAAAAATTAAGAATATTTATTTCTTATATGGTGCTCAATTCTCCTCTTCTAAGATATATGAATGCATTTAGAAGTCAAGATGTTATTAGATGACAGCGATGAATGGGACAGTTTGATTTGGTTCAGTTCGAATTACAGCCGAAACAGCTAAAGCTATGAAGGCTAGTGTTAACTGCGTGTGTTCCTGCCGATTGGATTGTTTTGCAGATTCAAGGACCTGTTTTCGAAAAAAAAAAAAAAAAAAAAAACTGACCGCCTCCATATAAGACGGACCAACTTACTTTCATTTGGAAAAGCTGCTATAAAAATTTTTCGCTTTCTGCACGAAATTCGAGCCTAGTTCTTCTCGGTCGAATATTGCGACACCCTCGTTATCGTGCTATGTCGGTACCCTGTAGTGATCTAGGAAATAAACTTCCCAGCACTTTGCGTCATATATGAATCTGTGGGATATGCTACGACGTTATTTTTCTATTGCATTTACCTTAACTTGAATTTTTTTATGTGCCCCCCCCCCCACGAAAGGTTTTTGTAAACCGATAGTACATTAGTACCTTGGGTGATCTAAATATTTTTTCTGTTTTTTTTTTCTCTCTATTTTTATTTATTTTCATATGGTATGGAAATCCTGCTCTAGACACCATGCCTAAAACTTTTTCAAGCCACTTCAGGCCTCCAATAAGCGGGGAGGTGGTCTTCCACCGGATGATGAAATTCATCTTCCATCTAAAGACAATCACAAACATCCATGCCCACTGCGGGATTCGAACCCGCGGCCAGTTAGTTTAAGAGCGAATAGGCCAACCACTTGTCCCCAGACCGGCAATTTTACAGAATTTTCCACTGCATTTATATAAAATTGCCAAGCTCGATACCATTTGGCTCTTTCATTTTAGGTAAACTTCCGAAAACCCACAAACATCTACTACGTTGGGGAAAAAAATCTAAATTGTTGGACATTGGCCGATTGGAAAATGTCCCCGTTCTCTAGCCAAGGCTTCTCGGCGTATTGAAAGCCTGAAGTGGCTTGAAAAACTTTCATCTTTGATGTCTGGACCAATAAAATCAGATTAGCTATCCTTTTGCCAATACTTATACTATCGTACTACAGGTTTCTTGTCTTCTTTTCACTCCCTCAATGCAAAGAATGTCTTTTGAACATCTGTTTCCTGGAGCGTGGAAAAAGTGAACAGCTTTTGGTTGTACAAATCTGAATTCTGTTCTTGTAAAGGATGCAAAAGACTTTTTTTCCATTTCTTTATTAACTGAGTTTGCTCTTCAAGGAAACCTTATTTTTGTCCCTTTCTGATGCAAATTGACTAGTTTGATAACGCTGTAATTAATACACACAAAACATCGATATCAGTTAGCTTTAGTTTTTAGTTATTAATGGAAAACAAACGAAAGAGGTCCACCGATTACATTAATAATAAGGAAATGATTGCTTGTGATTCTCTCTGAAACCTGCGAAGTTGCTGCTACTTATACGTTGTATTCCCCCATATGACGTTCTCCATTTTTGATCATTAACTTGCAGGTGGATTTCAATTTCCTATTCTAAATCTCTCAACGAAACTAAAACATAAAAAAAAAATACATTTACATTATTCTCCTAATTTAAATTATTTAATTTTTTTTTTTTTATGTGGAACCGCATGTACACATGTGCACATGCGGTTCCACATAAGTAGGATTGAGTCCAGATATATTTAAGTCTTATATTTCACTATTCTTTTACGTTGCTGTAACAGTACTTTATTTCGTGTTATTTAAATAGCATGAAGCGAATGAATTGTTCGTGTCGCCCTCTGTTGTCAATTATCTGTATAGCTTTATTACTATCTGTATACACTCCAAGCATTTTTATTATGATTAATACCAAGAGTGTGAATTGCCGTTATAATTGCTTTTCTAGAAATAATTTTTAGATAATTAGTATTAAATAAATTGTTATTTTCGCTTTTTTTTTTCTTCGTTATTTAAATCATGTGATTGTATATGAAGATTACACTGTATTACTAAATGAATACGGTTTTAGAGTTACTATTTTTTTTTTTTTTTTGAAATTAGTCCTATTTTATTCCTTTTTTTTTTCTTGTCTTAAATATCAAAGTTCTCGACTTTCTCATGTGACTTTCAGTTGCTCATTTGTTACGTTTGGTATTTATACGCATTTAACGTGAGATTTGACGTTTTTAAGTTTCGTTCTAACATGAACGTTAACAAGATTAATTTGAAACAAAAGAAATCTAGATCGTAGAGTGTTATTATTATTATTTTGCCTTAATTTTTTATTTTTTTATTGCAGAACTCCAGCAACGCAATTCTAAATAGATTATAGATAATTTCTTTTCTCATACAGTTTGCTAATGCAGGCCAAGGGCATCCTTTATATTTCTTATAGAGATAATAATATCCTCCAAGCCCTTCATTAAATGTCATCAATTTTTTTCAAGGTTCGATTTGCGACTGCTTCTAATTTTTTTCAATAATGTCACACGTGTATCCACACACCGCATAGGCTTGTGAAAGAGAGTCAATATTTAATTCTGTAGTATTGAACGTTTATTATTCGGAAGGGGCTTTCCTCTCGAGAATCCGCAGTCTGACCCATATTTAGTGTCTCCGTACGTGACACGAATGCAGATTTAGTTTAGATAATGGATATTCCAATTACTGAAATGCTACTTTATATATATTTCTATGTCTGTTTTCTTTTTAATTTTTTCCCCTAGTCACTATCAAAATGTCTGTTCATATTTGACAACGTCTATAGTCCATCACAAAACTTTATTGATATTCACAAAGCAAATTATTTATTACATGTACACATTTTGATCAATATAACAAAGAAAATATAGGCAGGCGTTCAAACAGAATCACAGGTAGTATAGAATAAGCTTTGTCTCATTTACACATAAGCATTATATTACAGAAATCAGATAGTACATTAATTCCATCAGTACGATCCGTGTGCGCTGTATTGTTTTCCTGTAGACGCGTATGCTCCTGCTGGGGGTTCTTGGGCGGTGATAACTACGTCTGCAGGATTGGCATTGTACGTGCCTGGTTCGTTGGTGTTGATGGAAGCTCTGAATCCGCCTGCGTCAGCTTCGTATTGCACTTCGCGATACAATCCCAAAGCATCCCTGTAACCATAGGAACCTTTCTTGTTTCCAGCTTGGTCTCCTTGTTCCTGCTGATAGAGATTAGCTCCATCTTCGGTGTTTCCCTGATAATTGAAGTTGTATGGCTGGGGAGGGCTGTCCTGAAAAATAAACACATCCATTATACCGCTTTATCAGAAATCTTTCCACGTCTGATGAGTGGCTGCTGCGATTTTAAAAATCATAGAAGTGAAATCGAATGTGCAGGTACTTACTGCGTAAGACTGTCTCGGAGCTGCCGCAACAGGCGTGTACGCTGCGCCTTGGAGTGGATAAGGGCTTGCTCCTTTCCCATAACCGTGTTGTCCTCTGGCGCATGCAGCTATCACAAGAACAGCAAATACCTGGAATGAGGAATTTGTTTCTTTAAATCCGATATCTTTAAGAATCTAAAGAGGATATACCTTAACTGTACCTCCTTTCTAAGTTGTAACAGGCTCCATCAAATAGGTACGATTATAACTACCATGATGAAGGACAATCACTCTTGAAGATGAAGCCACAGAAAAGCGAGTCCGGGCCAATAGATGTGTATGTGGGGAGGAGGGGGATGTAGGGGAAATAAGACAAAATATTCTTTCACTATTATCATTAATATCTCATATTCGGTGAAATTTTACCGATCGTTAGTCAAACTTAAAACTTGATCCTATCCTATTCCTACCCTTAATTCTATTAAGATTTGAATATGAAAATCACCGATCGCAATAAAATGAAGCCATTTTAATGATTCACAAAAACAACTAACTAGGTGAGTATATCTGTTAATTGCGTATGTCCTCCGGCCGATTGTCTCTTTTAGGGAATTGAAAACCGAAATCCTGCCATTATTATAAGACTGCTTGACTTATCTTCATTTGAAAAGCTCAGATTCCTCGCGGAGTTTCTAGACGGGATTCGAACCTGGGTCTTTCTATCAGAAGGGCAAATGCGTTTTCCTCGCGAGCTGTTTTGAGGGAATGACTGATTTTCTTTTTTTAAATCGTTATTGCAAAAGCAGGCCCTCTTGAAATTGCACATGTTTAGATACTTAAAGAGGATCACAATCGACTTCCTGAATGCAAGCATATATCTTTTCCTTGCATTACGGAAATCTTGAAAAGTATAATGAAAAGAAGGCTGATAAAATATAAATTTAAGACGCTTTCTTAACGAAACAGACACACAAATTCTGTAAAGTAAGTCAGAGAATGTCTTTACATCCATTAGAATTTATTTCCTTTTACTTCCGTTTAGTTCTTTATACTTATCTAAATACATTTTCGAGACTTTTCTTTTTAATCCTGTATATATATTATACAAAGAATATCTAGAGCCTAATAAGAATACAAATTAAAGGAATTGCTCATATTTTAATAACCAGAAATATCATAATTATCATGCAATATTTTTGATATTTTTGACGTATCAAAAATATCAAAGGACGATTTACTGACAAAGATATAGATAGATAGATAGATAGATAGAGAGAGAGAGAGAGAGAGAGAGAGAGAGAGAGAGAGAGAGTAGAGAGAGAGAGAGAGAGAGAGAGAGAGATGTGATCTCTTTACAAAGTGAGTGTCATCCGCGGATGAAATCGCATCTAAGGAACGACAAAAAGGTTAGTGGAGCGAAGCAAATAGATTCGTTATCGACATTCGTGACTTACCTGATACAGCATGTTGACTCCTTTAAGCAAACAGGTGGAAACTCGAAGTGAGCGTTGTCTGTCTTCTTCTGTGTGTGAAGATGAGCAGTGTTGGACATTTTTATACCTCCGTTTGACCTGATTCCGCTCCAAAAGAAGATACCGATATTCATCATCACGTGATGAGAGAGTGCCTAAAGGGATAAGGTGGACACCAGAACATCCCTAAAACTGGAACATCGAGAGTAAAACTTTTCTATTGGAACTTTTAACCTTAGCAGGGGTACTCCCCCGTTATAATTGACAGATGGACCACATTTAATTCTGGTTTGAAGCCAGTTTTGTTTTTTTTCTAGAAGTGACCTACACTAACGGTCAAAATATCCTTCACCCTGTCTCTAGAAAGCATCTCCTCCTCCGCTTACACGGAAGCGTTTTCTGTAGGACAAGGGTGCGCCGATTGTGAAACTAGTCCATAGTGGGTGCTGAAGGTGCTGACGGAGTCGGCCAGATAGGTCTATTCCTCTCTTTCATTCACTAAATAAGTGAGCAAGTAAACCGAAATAAGTTTAGAATCAAGAATAATAAAATCACAAAATATATTAGTCAAATAAATAAATAAATAAATAAATAAATATATATATATATAAGGGTGATATGAAGCTTTCGTATTATTATCAGAGCGAACTCCTTTTCATTAATATATCATTTCCATTCCTTTACTTTACGTCACACACACACACACATATTTAATTATTCAAATTATGTTCTCAGTCTTTTATAAACATTGTTTTAAATGAAACAAAAAAAAAATGAAGTATTTCTTGCATCAAACATAATTAAATTAATACTGATACTAAAATTGCTAAATGTACTGTAATAATATGCTTATGTAATATACGAATATTACTCTATAAGATATGAAAATTTAATGTAATAAAAACAGTAATATTACTAAAATTTATGTAAATAATGAATTTACTTTGCACTGTATGGTTGTAGGAAATATAGTTTAATTGTAATATGTAAATACCGTGTATAAGCACACTCTCAAATTATGAACTGCAACACGTAATATTGTTCGACTTGTGTAAATGCGAATTATATGGTAAATTATCACTGCGTTTATTATTGATAATAGCAATATGGATGATTATTTTATACCAACTGCACGTTATAAGGATATTATTTAAAACCTGTACTTCATTACAGGTTGAAGTAAAATGTAGTTTTGTTGTGTAAATTATTTAAGAGATAATGAAGTGCGTATTATTATTTAAAACATTATTATTATTATTATTTTATAGTAGCAGTTCCACCCACGAAAGTTCTGAAACCGATAATACAACCGCATGTGGATAAACCAATGGCAAGAAGAGGGTCGTTAGTTACTACAGCAAGTCTGTAGTTTAAGTAAAATGTGATGCTGCTGCTGGGATTTTAGAAGCTTTAAGGAGAATGGCAGAATTATGTTGATAGTTTGAATGAAAATATCCCGGGAAGTATCTTTAGAAAAGTCATAGAACAGACACTGGAGCTTGTGTGCGTGCGTGTGTGTGTGTAAGCGCGCGCGCTTCAGGTTGGAGGGAACAGGTAAGAGAGCCGTCGTTAATCAGTATGACTTTTCTCTAATGAATGGGGGTCCACAATTTTTTTCGGTTTGGGGAAAACACCTCTTCAAATGTAGTACTCCATATCAGGATTTGAAATTCTTGCTCCTTGGATGCGAGTACGTTTATGTGAGGAGAAGCCTGAGGTAAGAACAGGTGGAGTGGAATTTGTTTAACGAGATGTGACTTCTGGAATAATCGTTCCCTTATTGGAGACTGGTAGATAAAAGCGATCATTATTGAAGAAAATTGTTACAGATATTATCTAGGTCTTGTGTGAGTGCACCACTCAAGAGGGCTCAATGTCGTTCCCAAAGCTGCTATTAGAAACTGCAGTCAGTGAAAGATTTTCGTTACTTGCAACACACTGGTCTGTATCAAAAACTTAGGAATCTAAGATTCTTCGCAGTCATCCTAGGAAGTGTATGCGGGGAGAGATATTTTATTTATTTTTTATTAAACTTTAAAATATACATTGGAAGATAGGCAACAAAAAAGGACTATTTTTTTTGGTTTTTCTCTGTATTACAGAGAAAAAAGGATTTTATTTTTAGATATACAATAGAAATGAGAGAAAAAAAGCTACATTAGTGGTAGACAGGATTTGTCTTTTCACTAAGAGTCAATATTACAGTTCAGTATCACTTTTAGTTATTTTTCGGCTGAAGTGTATCGTCATCGGCAATCCAGAACAGGGTACCAGTTGGATTCCACTCCTCTATGAATTTTGCGACAGTTCCTGTTTCTTTGTAGTAATCAAATTCCAGTGAAAGCCTGCTTTGCAGTCTCCGCCGTAGGCTACACATGAGGGTTTGTTCCAATTCAGTGATGGATGGGTGCTGGTTATTTCTTGTATGTTTAAAGTAGAAACTGTAAATGACGGCCTTGGCGCACATGAAGTGGAAATTGCATATTCTGTGTTTGTTCTCTTCTGTATGGACTAAATTCCAGTAGTTACAGGTGCTAGAGGCTCTATTCAGATCATCGCTTTGTTTGCAGGACAGGTTAGATATGTGTGTGTTCCAAGGTGTCTGAAACTTCGCAGAAATAGACACTGATCCGATTCCCTTAGCTGAAATTTGTAGAGCTTAGTAGGAGTTGGCAAGAGTCCGCACGGTTAGCCTAGTGGCTTTGCGCTTCGCAACCATATGCCTGGGGAAGGAGTGTCCCAGGTTCGATTCTCGTCGAAGACGTGAGGAACTTGAGGATCTTTCTCAGGCATAGCCAAGTTAGCCGGTCTTGGGCGCGGGCAGTAGGGTTTTTTCCACCAGTTTAGCTGGCGTTTTTCATCCCGCAAGTAGGAAAACCGGCCCAGTGAACATACGCCTCTACAGTCAAAAATATATTCCCCTCAGCGGCAGACCAGGCGACAGGTTGGTTGGGAGTGGTACTAACAAGAAGTCGCTTCTAAGTAACACGCTGACCCTGCCTAGGAATAATGCGTAGGGAAAGAAGAAGAAGAAGTAGGAGTTGGCAAGATGTTATGCCATCGCCTTCCCTGTATGTCAGAATCTGGTTTGGCACACCTCGATTTATATGGAAGATCCCACTGAAAACTGAGTGGCATGTGCAGCTTAGTAGATGAGAGGGTTGAGGATGAATATACGAAGGGCGAAGTTGGAGGCACTGATATGAGGAAGTGGTATATTTTCTTGTAGTTCGAGGGAAGAATTAGAGATGATGCAATATGAAAGGTAGGCTCTCCGCAGTTTCTAGAAGAAATACGGATTCCCTGAGGTGTAGTGATATCTGGATAGGCTTTTGTAATAGAAGCTTGCATCTGTTGATATTGCTTTTCAGTTTTTGGGTTCTTCATTGGTAGGCTTATGAATGTTTTCCACTTTAGGGTCTGGGTCAGGAGGTCCCCTATGATTCTTATTCCTGCCCAGTTCCATGTAGGGAAAAGAAGGGCTGGCCAGTTGTGAGACTTGCTATGTTTCTGTTCGAAAACAGTGGTTTTGATAGTACAGTTGACTCTGTTGATCCTGTCAGTGTGTGATGAAGTTCTGTCTTTTTCCACCGCTGTAGAGCATCTTTGTAAAAATGAGGTAGTTTAGGAGGTGGTGGTACAGAACTGGCCATTCGAAGGATTGTGGAAAGTGTAAGTCCTTTGGCGGATGATTTCATGATGTAATCGAAGGTGGCTACATAAGCATGATTGGACTCAATAAGGGAGGTGTGACTTGCAGAGTTCAGAGTATGTTGTCCAGTTAGTATTGTTCCATAGGAAACGTTTCATTGCCTTTTTATGATGGAGAAATTCTTCGGAGTGTTTTAGTACTTTGAGGGTATGCCATAGCACACTCGCAGCCATCTGGTTGATTATTAGGATTCTTCCTCTAAGTGAAGACATTGAACGAATGCTGTTCCATTTTCCTGGTACTTGTTTAAATCAGTTGTGTAGCTGTGTCCAGTTCAGTGCATTATATATTTTGGTGTTGCCAAGGTGTACACCTAAATATATTTGTCTTTCATTTGACCAGGTACATTCAATCGGAGAATCAGTTCTGGCCTTCCATCTGCCTAACCTCAAATCAGTGGTTTTTGCAGAGTTTAATTTGGCCCCTGTGGCTTGTGCATATAGTCTTTGTGCTTCCTTGGTTACTGTCATTTCTTCTTCATTTCGGATTATTACGGTGACGTCATCGGCATATGCTGATAGGGTTATTTTTTGATGAGGATCTGTTATGCTGGTTCGTTTCGAGATGATGGTGTCGTGTACTCTTTTTAAGAAGGGTTCTATGACCAGTGTGTATAATTGTCCAGAGAGAGGACATCCTTGCTTGATCCCTCGAGAGTATGACAAAGTGCGAGTGAGCCTGTTGTTAATTTTTAAAGAAGAGTGCATCTTTGTATAACAATTGCACTGTTTGTATGATGAGAGGGCCATAGCCGAATGCCTTTAGGACGTTATAAAGGTACTCGTGCTCTACCCTGTCGAAAGCCTTCTCCTGATCAACGCTGACGAGTGCTAGATCTTCATTTTGGCTGTTTGCGATGTGGATGAGATCTCTTATTAAATGGAGGTTTTCATGTATTGTTCTCCCAGGAACAGAATAAGTTTGATGTCGGCCAATAACTTCAGGCAGTGTTGGCTTTAGTCGGTTTGCAATAACTTTAGATAGATAGATAGATAGAGAGAGAGAGGGGGGGGGAAGGAACCCAAGTTTCCGAGAGGAAAACATCTCCGTATAAGATCAGGTGACTTAGCTGTTTGAGTCGCTTGCTTGGGTACAAGTCTTCCAAGTGAAAATTCCAACCTGATCAGCAGAAATCAGAGAAATACATTCCAAGTGAATTTATTCATCATTACCTTTATTCATGCAATGCGAGAGAGATAGGATTCTCTATTAGAGATTCAAGACAGTACAGTGCTAGAATTTAAATACAGTAATGCGAAACTAGTAGAACACTAGGATACCATATACGATTCAACTAATTCTGAAATCGCAAATTTCAGATTTTGATTTCAAATTTTGATTTGAAATCCCTGATGAAGTACAAGTATATAAGTGGTCAAGTTTCAAGGTAGCATGTTTGAAATTAAGCAATAGAACGAACAGAATCTGAAGGTTGATCAGAGCTTTTCAACTGAAGTTGAGTCAGCAAGTCTCATACGGAGTTGGAAAGGTTTTTCGTCCGGACACTTGGGTTTTTCATCCCCGTGAGTACACGTCTACAGACATAAAATACTTATTGTTGGGCCAGGAAAGTAGCATCGACCATTAGATTGAGGAGAGAAGATTGGCTTTTGTAGATTTATTTTGTAGTCACCTCTCCCACTGCGTATTGCAGTATTTGGTAGACTTAAGAGTACGATAGTGTAATCAAGAATAATGTTGAGGAGTGGATTGTTTACGGCAATATTTCTCAACCTGTGGTCCGCGGACCACAGGTGATCCGCGACGATGGGACAGGTGGTCCGCAGGCAGGCTTAAATTAATTAAATAAATATATATTTTTTTATTAGATGACATGAGTTTGACACGAGTTGCCTCAGCTTGCACTACCTTTAGGGTCAGTTGCTGCAGTATCCAGGTATTTGCTTACGCTTGGAATCGCCGAACTTTATACAGTTTCTACTATATTCGGCATGAAACTCTTTGAGTTTCTTATTCGGCTAAGAAACAATATGGGATGTAATGTCCCTTAACTTAAACAAAATATATTTTTTAATTATCCAAACAAAACAAATTAAAATTGAATAAGTAAAAATTATTGAAATCACATGGAGATTTAAAAAAACCAACAAATACTCTCAGAATGTTCAAAGACGGAAGCAATAAAACTATATTCTTATTCACTTCATCCTTCTTTTATTATTCGTCACTCTGCCGCTAAATTTGTAGCGGCAGATGAAGAATAATAAGAGGAGCGAAGTAAACAACAATATAGTTTTATTGCTTCCGCCTTCCCTTGCTGTTTTGTCAGATTTTGAGTGAGCATGTGTTATCCACATTTCAACTAATTGCGTGTTGTTTATTGATTTTTATTATTGAAGGTTTTCCTCCTTCAACCAAGGCTCAATACATCTTCAGAAGTATCCAAGTATCATCTACTAAATGATACTTGGACAAAGTGTGTCGTGAGTTAACCCCAGTATTTATATATTTTTCGGAAACGTTTTTTAATAATGGAAAAGTGGCTTAGAACTAGGACTTTGAAAAGAAGAGCAAATGAAACAGGTGATGCCAACCCTAATTGTGATACAAGTGTTGTAACGGCGAGTAAATCTGATACTATTAAAGTAGAAGAAACAAGCAGTTCAAAAGAAAAATACAGTAGGAAATATAACAGTTCATATTTGGAATTTGGGTTTACTTGGTGTGGAGATGAAAGTGAACAGAAACCTCAGTGTCTTTTGTGTTATGAAGTGTTGTCGAACGAGTGCATGAAACCTGCGAAACTCCGACGACATCTAGAAACTAAACATTGTGATGTGAAAAATAAGCCAATTGAATTTTTTCAGCGACGCTTAGGGACATTAAATCATGGGAAAGATATAGTTTTGGCTATGAGTTCCATTAATAGCATGGCACTGGAAGCATCCCATCTCGAAAACAGGGAAACCTCATTCTATCGGGAAAATTTGCTACTTCCAGCTGTAAAAGATGTTGATGATTCCTCTTCCAAATTACACTGTCGGTCGCAGAATTAATGGTATGGCAGAGGACGTAGAATCTCAGTTAATCGAAAGAGTTAAGAAGAGCCCTTATCATGCGTTACATATAGACGAGACTACTGATGTTACAAATGATGCGCAGTTAATATGCTAAGTAAGATATGCGCATGATAACAACAGTCATGACGATATGACGATATTCTATTTTGTAGAGCTTTGTCATCCCGAACAACTGGAGAAGAAATATTTCACGCTCTCAATAATTACATAATATACAAAGGGATCATCCAGTGGGAAAATGTATGGGCTTCTGTTCGGATGGAGCTCGCGCCCTTACAGGCAAGCATAGTGGGGTTGTTTCTATGGTCAAGGAAGTGGCTCCGGATATGAATTGGGTACATTGCTTCATACATAGGGAAGCATTAGCCTCCAAAGAAATGTCGCCAGATTTAAAACTGTGCTATACAACGCTGCAAAGCTAGTTAATTTTTATTAAAGCGCGACCGCTAAATAACAGGTTATTTTCAGTATTCTGCGATGAAATGGGCAGTGAATATATACAACCTTTGCTTCTTTCTGAAATTCGCTGGCTTTCCAGGGGCAAAGTACTAACAAGCTCATTTCAATTAAGGCACGAAGTTTTATTATTTGTAAATGAACGTAATTCTGATTTTGCATCACTTCTTGTTGACGAAGCAAGGTTATCAACACTATCCAATCTTTCAGGCATTTTTTTCGAAGTTAAATGAACTAAATCTCTCCCTTCAGGGAAATTCTTTAACTGTTCTTGATGCGTACGACAAAATAAAGGCACTCGAGAAAAAATTAGTATTATGCATTAGTTATGTAAAAGAGAGACAATTTGCACCTTTTCCAGCATTGGAATTCTTTTTAGTGGAAAATGATCTTTTTTGTTCGTTCTGAGGTTCTGGAAAGGATTTGTGACCACCTCAAAAATCTGAAACGGAATTTTGAAACATATTTTCCTAATAAATTTTATAAGAAATTTCTGTGGGTTCGCGATCCATTTCAGGCTTACAGTCACGAGAACGGCCTTTCGTTATCGAAAAAAAGAACAGTTAATTGAGCTTTCAAGTGACAATGCACTCAAAATGCAATTCCATGATCTTGGTTTGGCTCGATTTTGGATTTCACCTTCAATAAGAAGTGAATTTCCCGAATTATCTGAAGAAGCATTGAAAACCGTCATGCAGTTCTCTACAACCTATCTTTGTGAGAAAGAATTTTCATTGCTCCTTCAAATAAAAACAAAATACAGAAATCGTCTTAGTGTGTGTGTCGATCTTCGACTGAAGTTGACCAATATTGAGCCAGATATCCAACAACACTGCAAGGGCCGAGAAGCTCAACCATCTCATTAAAAGTAAGTAGTAACATAATTTTATCATATTATTTATTTGTTTAAATAAAAATTAAAACTTTGTTCAATGATGATACGCTTTTAATCGTTCACTTCCAATTTAATTAATTATGTTTCCATATGTATTCAAACATGCTTTTAGATTTATTATGTTATGGATGGCACAGTTTTTTCCAGATGTTGGTAATTCCTATATAGGTTTTTAAAAATACTACAAAAAGTCAAACGACGTATAGGGAAATAAATTGTAGCACTGTTTATTTTTGAAGTAAAACTTTAATTCCAACATTCTAAAATGTTATTTTTCTTGCTTTTCTGTTCGCAAAATCATCGAGAGGACATTGTCGAAATCTATTTCATCACTCAGTTGCTGTTTTATAAGCAGTATGGCAAGATTTCTTAAACGCCAAAAAAGTGCCGCCCGGGGCGGACCCCCCCCCCCCCACCCCCCAGCTACGCCCCTGTAACTTAGTGGTCCGTAGAATTGTTTTAGGCATTTTATTGGTCCTTGGGCTTAGAAAGGATGAGAAACGCTGATTTACCGGAATGAATTTTTTTTTTCGTGATCGCTGATTAATTTTAACGAATTGTTTGTGAAGAAGGAGAGGACTCCTTTATCACGCGGTTACGCTTGTGCATACATTGATTTCCACGTTGCGCGACCCACGACTGCCCTCTAATGTCGATCGTAAAAATGCCTCCGATCAGTACGTCTCCCACCTCTGGCTGTGTCACGTATCGCCGCGTGCTATTTCCCGCTGTTAGCGTGTCCTGATTTCTCTTTGTTCGCTGTCCACAGGTGGAAGCCGTCGCAAAAGACGTTTGGCACTCCCGTCTGGGAATTCGGCGCTGTGGGGAATTCCGAAGAGGAGAAAGAAAAAAAAAAAAAAAAATTGCTCGCAATGTGATCAAAAACTGACCATTAAAACCTTCCCCCCCCCACCACCAACTGCACAAAAGATGCAGAAATCCGAACAGGAAAATTCGGGTTACGTCAGAGCTGTGCTTTCTCCTGCTCCCGTAAAGTTAAAATGGATTAGGATTGGTGCACGCGATGGAGTGATATTTAGGATGTTATTCGAGTTCAGTTTCACACTGCTTCGTTGTTATCGTCTACGTTCGAAACAGGCTACTTATTTGTGTACTGAGAAAAAGTAACTTTTAAATTTATTCTTATCATTGATTTAAAAGTTATTTTACACATTGGTCGAAGTTATTTCAAGAAATGTGCTCTCTCTTTCACTCTCTCCATTATGAAGAACAACTCTCTATGATTACGGTTGATCCTGTTGGCTTTCGTAATAGAACGTGAGTTGTTCTCCCGCATCGCGCATTACTGATCTTATTTTTGCGCCTTCTTTGTAAACATTTCACATTCAGTTTCTTGGAAATGATCTCCGAGCAGCGATCACAAATCTGGATTCATTAAACCGCAATTCGAACTTAATAACAGGACCGTTATTAGGGTATATGCCGCACTATTTTGCCGTCCTTAAATTCAAGAAAATATATTAAAATATTTTATGGTTTAGACACAATTTTTCCAGTTTTTGCCCCCCCCCCCCCCATAGACATACCGTAACTGGGACGTTGCCATAGTTGCTTTGCTGGTTACGGCGGTCCTATCTGGTAACCATGGTTACGAATCACAACTTTTGCGGATGCTTTAGATACAACACTTGGATAGACGTTCCAGACATTGCTTTAAGTTTAACTTTTGTCTTTTAGTCCTTTTTTTCTTGTAAAATAAATGATTTAAAATCTAATGATTATTTGTCGAACATTTGTATATCCGTCTAACATTAGTTGAATCTATTTCATAGATTTGTCTAAAAGTTAAAAAACAAAAATTTGCTAACATTTTCAAATATTTCGCAACATTGAAATATTTTATCACCAAAATATTTCACTATCGAAATATTTTTAGTGACATTAAACTGGTTACTTCATTCAACTACAGTCATCGCCATCTTGATGCGCAGATGAAGATGCTTCACCAGCATCAAATCATTGTTTGTTTTAAGCGCTTTGATAGTTTGAAGCAGACTCACCAATGACCGTCTCTTTCAATAAGTTCCACACACGTCATCTATTATAAGGAGAATAAGAGGAACACGTGGTTCATAGGTTTTCAAAAAAATACCACAGAAATGAATTGTAGATGGGCGAAATGGTATTCAAATTACTCTTCTTTATTGTTAATATATATATATATATATATTTTTTTTTTTTTTTTTTTGCATACTCACGAAACGCCTGCATGCATTTGTCCCGTTTCCCCACATTGTTTGTAGTTATATTTACATTGCTTCAAAGGTTCTTTCATCATACATTGAACGATTGGTTAACACTAATAAAAATAAATGTGTGAGTTTTTTTTAAGCCCTCTTCTATTCCTCCCATAACCATTGATTTCAGTGGACTTCCATTACTCAGAAAAATGTTGTTTGCAGCGAAAGACTAAACTGCCAAGTCGACCTCATTCTGACAAGAAACGGCAACACCGCTCGAATGTATGTCGAAGTCACCACTGCTACACTTCTCCCTGCTTTATCGGACATGTGCACGAGGCTGACACCTGGTAGGGGGGGGGGGGGGGAGAAGAATTTCATTCGGCGATGGGTACGTGACAGGAATACGCCAGGAAAAGTACACGGATGAACTATGACCGCTTGGGGTGGTGCAAATGGTAATACGTCAAAAAAAAAGCGATTTCCCAGTATGGTATTAGGTCTAACGCTACTGACCCATTCCTTGTTTTCTGATAAGAATAAATTTAAAAGTTACTTTTTCT